>NW_021703781.1:21330520-21609077 GCF_005190385.1 Monodon monoceros
TATATATATGGATATATGTGAAAGCATATATCCATACAAATACTCGGAGGAAAAAAGAAAATCCCTCTGCCCTGGGGTAGGGGCAGGAAACAGTTCTGGGCCTGGGATCCTATACCAATACAACTGGAGGTCGGCAACCTCTGGGGAGAAGCAGGAAACTTGCACACAAGTCCAGCCAGAGATATAAGGCAGTCTGGCTGCCATGGGGCCGAGGGAGGGCGGGGATGGGCAGGAACACTGAGAAAGCTCCAGCACCCAGGGCCACAGAGAGCCCACTTCCAGCCCCCTACCATGAACCTAGCACTAGTAGCGTACCACTGGGAGAAGGGCAAGAATGTGGGAAGTATGTGGAGAGACACCTTCTTCCTGTGGGATCGTTAGGGAAATGCCAACTGGTACTACAATGAGATCCCACTACACACCTCTTAGAAGGACTAGGAAAAAATGCCACCTGATAATACCATGTGTGTGGATGAAGATGTGAGGTCACTGGAACTCTCATGCGTTGCTGGTGGACATACAAAACGGTTCAGCCCTTTGGAAAACAACTTGGCAATTTCTTGTGAAGTTAAACATACACTCACCTTGTGAATCAGCAATCCCGCCCCAAGAGAAATGAAAACAGGTCCACGGGGAAAAAAATCCCATATGCAAATGTGTATAACAGCTGTATTTGGAAATAATCCAAATGCCCATCAACAGAGAAATGAATAAACAAATGTGGCCCATTCATGAACTGGAGTACTACTTACCAATACAAATGAATGACTGCTGCCCCTGCAACAATGTGCATGAATCTGAAAAGCATGCTAAGTGACGGAAGCCACACTGAAAGTTAAAAAAAAAAAAGATCATCTGCGTACAAATATTGCACATCTGATGACAGGAAGAAACTTCCACACATTAGATGCTGTTTCTGTACACATCGAGCCTTGTGTACAGAACCCACCCAGCTCCCCCGTTAACCACATGCTTCTCTGCCAGGGGCTATGGGATGCATTCCCATCACAACTTCTGGCCCTGCACCTCTATGTCACCACACAACGCTGGGTGACTCGGCACAGCAGGAGTTGGGGATATTTCTGGAAGGAATTCTTATAACCAGAACAGCTAGCAATAACTAATCTAGACATGGATGTAACTTAGAATCATTCATTCATGTATCCATCTAAACCCAAAATAACTCCATCCCCAATACAACTTGCCCTTAGTATGATCCCCAAACATGCCCAATGTTTAACACAACCCAACATGAGGGGTGTGACATAGGGAAAGTTGGAGTGACAAAAGACAAGGGGCTTAATCTATTGCACTGAAAATATCTATCTTTTGCAAATTTTGCAAAACCATGTGACCATGTGGGTCCCTGGGTAGGTCCCCTTCAAAAGAAGGGCCATGAGGCTCAGGTTTTATCTGCTTCCCCATAAACCCACCCCTGCCAGGGAGCCTTCCCTGAGAGACCCACCCAGCTCCTGACCATCATTTATTTGGTCTCTTTCCTCAATACTTCCTGTTCTTCCTTTCCTTTGCTCCTGAAAGATGAAAATTGGCATCTGTGAATCTCCTACAGTGTCTGGCACTCTGCTCTGTACATAATACTCTCTCAACAGATGGTTCCCAAATCCATGTTTGTGTATTGGTTTTTGGTAGCTGAGATGGCTACCGAACAACACATACACCATATTCAACTATCTAAAATGACAATTTGGAGACGCTAACATTAATGTAGAACTCATTTTGTTGCCAGTTCCTAGGCTAAGGATCTCAAAAGTAAAAAACAAAAACAAAAACTTTTTTAAAAGAAAACATGCTAATAGTAAAAAACAACAATAAGAATGAGAATAATATGGTTGGGCATAAAGAGGAAGGTAAAAGCCACCCTTCTCGGGCTTCCCTGGTGGCGCAGTGGTTGAGAGTCCGCCTGCCGATGCAGGGGACATGGGTTCGTGCCCCGGTCCGGGAAGGTCCCACAACAGTGAGAGGCCCGCGTAACGCAAAAAAAAAAAAAAAAAAAAGCCACCTTTCTCATCCCCTTCTGCACCTGCTCAGGGCACCACACAGAGGCAACCATGGGAACTAGGGCAGTGTCTGTGCTGAGGTCAGCCTCCTCCATTTGACTGATTATGGGATCTTGAGCAATATGCCTAACCATTTGGAACCTCAGTTTCCCCAACGGTAAAATGGGGATGAGGGTGATAGCCACCTTGTAGGGCTTTTGTAACGATTAAATGAGATACTCGATGACAAGTGCCTGGCATTGCTACCTGTGTCCTCCCAACTGCATGCTGGAGGTCACCTGCATACAGTTTCTCTTCCCACCGATGCCTTTCTGCCTCCCTCTACCTGAGGACATTCTCTGCCCAAGATGGCACTCTGTTCTGCAAGTGAGAGGTGTTGATACTCTCCTCTCAACCAGTGGGAGCCGGGCTCAGTGGGTGAATACCCACATACTCACTCCCCCTTGGTGGAACCATTCTGTGCATGCCAGTCTCTCAGGGGTCCCCAGCGGGATCAGGCCCAAAGCCCTAAGTGACATCCTGTTCACTACTGCACACGTTCTTGGCTTTCCTTCCTCTCCATTAACCTGCCTGCTGCCTCCTTTGATTTTTCTTCATTCAAGGTTGTCCTTTTCTTGTTGAGTTGTAAGATGATAACCCGTCACTTATCACATATGTAAGTATTTTCTCTGAATCCCACTTGCTTTTCATCTCAGTGATGTAGAAAAATGTTTAATTTTTAGGTGAATCCTCCTGATTTTTCCTTTATGGTTTCCGAGTTTCGGGCCTTGCTTAGAAAGGACATTTTTCAACCCAAGATGAACAAATATTTGTCTCTACTGCCTTCTAATGCTTTGACAGTCAGTAAAAAGTGTTTCGGTTATTAATCTCTCTGGAATTTACTTTCGGGCATCATGTGAAATAACAACAACAACAACTTATTACTTTATTTCTCAAGCAGATAAACAACCATCCCATACTATTTTTAAAATACATTAGTCCATCTTTTCCCCACTAATCTGACTGCTACTTTTGTATTATGCTAAATTCCCATAATCCCTGTGGCTTGGTTCTTGGATTGTTTGTTCTGTTCCTTTGATCCATCACTCCACCCTGGGGGTTTTTTTGTTGTTTTTTTTTTGCCGTACGCGGGCCTCTCACTGTTGTGGCCTCTCCTGTTGCGGAGCACAGGCTCCGGACGCGCAGGCCCAGCGGCCATGGCTCACAGGCCCAGCCGCTCCGCGGCATGCGGGATCTTCCCGGACCGGGGCATGAACCCATGGCCCCTGCATCGGCAGGCAGACTCTCAACCACTGCACCACCAGGGAAGCCCTCCACCCTGTTTTAATTACTCTAGCTTTATAGCAATGTTTTGATATCTCGTAGGTCAAGTCTCATCTCATTTTTCTTCATTTTCAAAATGTTCTTGGCTATTCTTGCATGTTTACTCTTTCAGATGAGCTTTAAAATCAGCTGGTCAGGTTCTATAAAAATCCCTTTAGGATTCTGATTGGGAATGCACTGAATTTATAGATTTAATTTGGGAAGAATTGACATCTTTGTATTACTGAGTCTTCCCATCCTGGAGCATGATATATCACTCCATTTATTCAGGCCTTCTTTATGTCCTTCAGTAAAGTTTTATTGTGTTTCTCATATAGGACCTAGACATTTCTCATTAAGTTTATTCTTAGGTATTTTATAGTCTGGGTTAGCCATTGTGCATGGGATAGTTTTCCTATTACATATCTTCTTCTTTTTTTTTTTTTTTAATAGATCTTTATTGGAGTATACTTGCTTCACAATACTGTTAGTTTCTGTTGTACAAGGTGAATCAGCCATATGCATACATATATCCGCATATCCCCTCCCTCTTGAGCTTCCCTCCCACCCTCCCTATCCCACCCCTCTAGGTCGTCGCAAAGCACCGAGCTGATCTCCCTGTGCTACGCTGCTGCTTCCCACCAGCCAACTATTTTACATTCGGTAGTGTGTGTATGTCGACGCTACTCTCACTTCGCCCCAGCTTTCCCCTCCCACCCCAAGTCCTCAAGTCCACTCTCTACGTCTACCTCTTTATTCCTGCCTGGCCACTAGGTTCATCAGTACCATTAAAAAAAATTTTTTTTTAGATTCCATGTATATGTGTTAGCATATGGCATTTGTTTTTCTCTTTCTGATTTACTTCACTCTGTATGACAGACTCTAGGTCCATCCACCTCACTACAAATAACTCAATTGCATTTCTTTTTATGGCTGAGTAATATTCCATTGTATGTATGTGCCACATCTTCTTTATCCATTCATCTGATGATGGACACTTAGGTTGCTTCCATGTCCTGGCTATTGTAAATAGTGCTGCAATGAACATTGTGGTACATGACTCTTTCTGAATTAAGGTTTTCTCAGGGTATATGTCCAGTAGTGGGATTGCTGGGTCGTATGGCAGTTCTATTTTTGGGTTTTTAAGGAACCTTCATACTGCTCTCCATAGTGGCTGCATCAATTTACATTCCCACCAACAGCACAGGAGGATTCCTTTTTTTCACCACACCCTTTCCAGCATTTATTGTTTCTTGATTTTTTGATAATGGCCATTCTGACCAGTGTGAGGTGATACCTCACTGTAGTTTTGATTTGCATTTCTCTAATAATTAGTGATGTTGAGCATCTTTTCATGTGCCTCTTGGCCATCTGTATGTCTTCTTTGGTGAAATGTCTATTTAGGTCTTCCGCCCATTTTTTAATTCAATTGTTTGTTGTTTTGATAGTGAGCTCCATGAGCTGTTTGTATATTTTGGAGATTAATCCTTTGTCCGTTGTTTCATTTGCAAATATTATCTCCTATTCTGAGGGTTGTCTTTTCGTCTTGTTTATGGTTTCCTTTGCTGTGCAAAAGCTTTTAAGTTTCATTAGGTCCCATTTGTTTATTTTTGTTTTTAGTTCCATTACTCTAGGAGGTGGGTCAAAAAAGATCTTGCTGTGGTTTATGTCAAAGAGTGTTTTTCCTATGTTTTCCTCTAAAAGCTTTATAGTGTCTGGTCTTACATTTAGGTCTTTAATCCATTTGGAGTTTATTTTTGTGTACAGTGTTAGGTAGTGTTCTAATTTCATTCTTTTACATGTAGCTGTCCAGTTTTCCCAGCACCACTTATTGAAGAGGCTGTCTATTCTCCATTGTATATTCTTGCTTCCTTTGTCGTAAATTAGGTGACCATATGTGTGTGGGTTTGTCTCTGGGCTTTCTATACTGTACCATTGCTCTATATTTCTGTTTTTGTGCCAGTACCATACTGTCTTGATTACCGTAGCTTTGTAGTATAGTTCTAAGTCAGGGAGCCTGATTCCTCTAGCTCCGTTTTTCTTTCTCAAGATTGCTTTGACTATTCAGGGTCTTTTTGTTTCCATACGAATTGTAAAAATTTTTGTTCTAATTCTGTGAAGAATGCCATTGGTTGTTTGATAGGGATTGAATTGAATCTGTAGATAGCTTTGGGTAGTATAGTCATTTTCACAATGTTGATTCTTCCAATCCAAGAACATGGTATATTTCTCCATCTGTTTATGTCATCTTTGATTTCTTTCATCAGTGTTTTATAGTTTTCTGATTACAAGTCTTTCGCCTCCTTAAGTAGGTTTATTCCTAGGTATTTTATTCTTTTTATTGCAGTGGTAAGTGGGATTGTTTCCTTAATTTCTCTTTCTGAATTTTTGCTGTTAGTGTATGGGAATGTCAGAGATTTCTGTGTATTACTTTTGTATCCGACAACGTTACCAAATTCACTGATTTGTTCTAGTAGTTTTCTGATGGCATCTTTAGGATTTTCTATGTATAGTATCGTGTCAGCTGCAAACAGTGACAGTTTTACTTCTTCTTTTCCTATTTGTATTCCTTTAATTTCTTTTTCTTCTCTGATTGCCGTGGCTAGGACTTCCAAAACTATGTTGAATAAGAATGGCAAGAGTGGAAATCCTTGTCTTCTTCCTGATCTTAGTGGAAATGCTTTCAGTTTTTCACCAGTGAGTATGATGTTTGCTGTGGGTTTGTCATATATGGCCTTTATTATGTTGAGGTAGGTTCCCTCTTTGCCAATTTTCTGGGGAGTTTTTATCATAAATGGGTGTTGAATTTTGTCAAAAGCTTTTTGTGCATCTATTGAGATGATCATATGATTTTTATTCCTTAATTTGTTAATATGGTGTATCACATTGATTGGAGTATATTGAAGAATCCTTGCATCCCTGGGATAAATCCCACTTGATCATGGTGTATGATCCTTTTAATATGTTGTTGGATTCTGTTTGCTAGTATTTTGTTCTGGATTTTTGCATCTATGTTCATCAGTGATACTGGTCTATAATTTTCTTTTTTTGTAATATCTTTTTCTGGTTTTGGTATCAGGTTGATGGTTGCTTTGTAGCATGAATTTGGGAGTGTTCCTCTCTCTGAGATTTTTTGGAAGAGTTTGAGAAGGATCGGTGTTAGCTCTTCTTTAAATGTTTGATAGAATTCACCTGTGAAGCCATCTGGTCCTGGACTTTTGTTTGTTGGAAGATTTTTAATTGCAGTTTCAATTTCATTAGTTGTGATAGGTCTGTTTATATTTTCTAATCCTTCCTGGTTCAGTCTTGGAAAATTGTACCTTTCCAAGAATTTGTCCATTTCTTCGTGGTTGTCCATTTTATTGGCATATAGTTGTTTTGTAGTAGTGTCTTAAAATCCTTTGTATTTCTGTGGTGTCAGTTGTGATTTCTCCTTTTTCATTTCTAATTTTATTGGTTTGTGTCCTCTCCCATTTTTTCCTGATGAGTCTGGCCAAGGGTTTATCAATTTTGTTTATCTTCTCAGGGAACCAGCTTTTAGTTTTATTGATCTTTGCTATGTTTTCTTTGTTTCTATCTCATTTATTTCTGCTCTGACCTTTATGATTTCTTTCCTTCTACTGACTTCGGGTTTTCTTTGTTCTTCTTTCTCTAGTTGCTTTAGGTGTAGGGTTAGATTGTTTATTTGAGATTTTTCGAGGTGAGATTGAAATGCTATAAACTTCCCTCTTAGAACTGTTTTTGCTGTGTCCTATAGATTTTGGGTCATTGTGTTTTCATTGTCATTTGTTTCTGTGTATTTTCAAAATTTGTTCTTTGATTTCTTCAGCGATCTCTTGGTTATTTAGTAGCGCACTGTTTAGCCTCCATGTATTTGTGGTTTTTACAATTTTTTTCCTGTAATTGATTTCCAATCTCATAGCATTGTGGACAGAAAAGATGTTTGATATGACTTCAATTTTCTTAAATTTTCTGAGGCTTGATTTGTGACCCAAGATGTGGTCTATCCTGGAGAATGTTCTGTGTGCTTTTGAGAAGAAAGTGCATTCTGCCGCTTTTGGGTGGAATGTTCTATAAATAACAATTAAATCTATCTGGTCTATTGTGTCATTTAAAGCTTGTGTTTCCTTATTTATTTTCTGTTTGGATGATCTGTCCATTGGTGTAAGTGGGGTGTTAAGTGCCCTACTATTATTGCGTTACTGTCAATTTCCCCTTTCATGGTTATTAGCATTTGCCTTATGTATTGAGGTGCTCCTATGTCAGGTGCATAAACATTTATAATTGTTATATCATCTTCTTGGATTGATCCCTTGATCATTATGTAGTGTCCTTCCTTATCTCTTGCAACAGTCTTTATTTTAAAGTCTATTTTATCTGATACAAGTATTGCTACTCCAGCTTTCTTTTGATTTCCATTTGCATGGAATATCTTTTTCCATCCCTTCATGTTCAGTCTGTATGTGTCCCTAGGTCTGAAGTGGGTCTCTTGTAGACAGCATATATTTGGGTCTTGTTTTTGTATCCAGCCAGTCTGTGTCTTTTGATTGGGACATTTAATCCATTTACATTCAAGGTTATTATCAATATGTATATTCCTATTTCCATTTTCTTAAGTGTTTTGAGTTTGTTTTTGTGGGTCTTTTTCTTCTCTTGTGTTTCCCACCTAGAGAAGTTTCTTTAGCATTTGTTGTAAAGCTGGTTTGGTGGTGCTGAATACTCTTAGCTTTTGCTTGTCTGAAAATGCTTTGATTTCTCCGTGGAATCTGAATGAGATCCTTGCCGGGTAATCTTGGTTGTAGGTTTTTCTCTTTCATCACTTTAAGTATATCTTGTCACTCCCTTCTGGCCTGCCGAGTTTCTGATGAAAAATCAGCTGATAACCTTATGGGGATTCCTTTGTATGTTATTTTTTGTTCTTCCCTTGCTGCTTTTAATATTTTTTCTTTGAATTTAATTTTTGTTAGTCTGATTAATATGTGTCTTGGTGGGTTTCTCCTAGGGTTTACCCTGTATGGGACTCTCTGTGTTTCTTGGACTTGGGTGACTATTTCCTTTCCCATGTTAGGGAAGTTTTCCACTATAATCTCTTCAAATATTTTCTCGGACCCTTTCTTTTTTTCTTCCTCTGGGACCCCTACAATTCGAATGTTGGTGTGTTTAGTGTTGTCCCAGAGGTCTCTGAGATTGTCTTCAGTTCTTTTCATTCTTTTTTCTTTATTCTGCTCCTTGGCAGTTATTTCCACCATTTTGTCTTGCAGCTCACTTATTCGTTCTTCTGCCTCAGTTATTCTGTTATTGATTCCTTCTAGTGTATTTTTCATTTCAGTTATTGTGTTGTTCATCTGTTTCTTTGGTCTTTAGTTCTTCTAGATCTTTGTTAAACATTTCTTGTATTTTCTCAATCCGTGCCTCCATTCTATTTCTGAGATTCTGGATCATCTTTACTATCATTACTCTGAAATCTTTTTCAGGTAGATTGCCTATTTCCTCTTCATTTATTTGGTCTTGTAGGTTTTTACATTCCTCTTTCATCTGTGACGTATTTTTTTGCCGTCTCATTTTTTTTTCCTTTTTTTTATGAGTGGGGTTGTGTTCCTGTCTTGCTGGTTGTTTGGCCTGAGGCCTCCAACACTGGAGTTTGTAGGCTGTTGCGTAAAGCTGGGTCTTGGTGCTGAGATGAGGACCTCTGGGAGACCTCACTCTAATGAATATTCTCTGGGGTCTGAGGTTCTCTATTAGTGCAGTGGTTTGGACTTGGAGGTCCCACCAAAGGAACTTCGGCTGGACCCCCAGCTTGTGAACCAAGATCCCACAAGCTGCGCAGGGTGGCAAAAAATAAAAAAGGAGAACAATAACAAAGTAAAAAATAAAAATAGACTAGGAAACTAACAAATATGTTAGAAAAAAATATAAAAATAAAAATATAGATGAAATAACAACTGGAAGGTAAAACAGAACCACAATAGTAAAAAAGAGGAGGAGGAAAAAAAAAAACAGGTGGAAAAGGCCTTGGCTGTGGAGGGCGGGACCTAAGCAGGGACAAAGTTTGGGTGGTGGGCGGGGCCTATGCTGAGGACCCACAGGGCTGGAAAAGGCCCTGGGGGGTGGAGGGAGTGGGGCTTAGGCTCAACAGAACAGAAGGGGGCCCAGGTGTGCCTCCCATCTCTGGTCTCAGAGGGTGGAGGACCCCACCTGGGAGCCCAGCAGGCTTCCTGAGTTCGAGTGGGTGGGGCAAAGCCCTCTGCTCCTCTCTGGCTCCTCCGGTTCCGGAGAGCCCCTCCCACCTGCCTCTCTGTTTTCTCCTGGCCTCCCTCCTACATCCCCAGGACCAACCCGGCCCAGAGGGGACCTCTGAGGGCTAGGACCAGGCCGACTTCCCCTGCCGACTGGGCAGGGGAAACGCTGGGCCTGCTCCCCCTTGATCCGAGCCCCTGAGGGTCCCTCCAGGCATGGGAACACTTCCCCCATCTCAGCCACCCCTCAGTGGCGCAGGTCCTCTCTGGCCTCCACTTCTCCTCCCCCCTCAGTCCCTCCACGTCCTTCCGGTTCACTTGGGGGTTCTTTCCATTTCCTTGGACGACGGGGTCCCCCACCTGCGTCCCCAGGCGCCCTAGTTGCGGGGAGACACGAACTCTGCGTCTTCCCACACCGCCGTCTTGACTCCTCCCACCCCCGTTACATTTCTAATTGGCTATTGCTGGGTGTATAGGAGAGGTGTGAATTTCGATGCTATCTTGCCTCCAGCCATGCTGGTGAACTCTCTATTTAGTTCGAATATTTTTCTGTGGCTTAGAAGAACTTTGAAGCAGTCACGCCTGTCCCATATGGGACAGGATGGGCCTTCCTTAAGAGCCGAAGGCTCTGTGTACCTGGATGGCAGTAGTTGAATGCATTGACCCTGTAGGGCTGCTGTGGGGACTGCTGCGTGAGCAGAGCTTTTGAGCAGACGGCCCTTAGATCCCTTCCAAATCTAAGCTTTTACGAATCCATAATTCTGGTCCCTGTGTCTGTTTTCATGCACTGTCTCTCCAGTTGCATGCTAATTGAGGGCAAATTCCCCTCCCTCCCTCCCTCCTTTCCTTCCTCCCTGTATTTGTTTGATTTCCACATACCAAGCACTGTACCAAGTGCCAGGAAGGCAGGGAAGGAGATGTTGAGGGGATGGTTGCAGGTATCAAATGCTTCACATCCTTGGGAAGCAAGCAGTGTCACTTAAAATATTCTCAAATGAATTTAGAATGTGGTAGAGGCTCTTCACGCCCAAATGACTGGAAGGGCAGTATATACTCTGGGAGCTCCTCCCCCAGTCTGTCCCCTTAGGGGTTCTCAGTTGGGATGGTGGTGACAACAGCAGTTTTGTCCCCCAGGGGATAGTTGGTCTTTTGCCATCACATCCCAGGCTCAGCTGAGCACCTGCCTCAGACGGGCACTTAGTAAATGTTATCAAATAAAATGAGGCATGAAAGACAGGTTAGGAGCAACCCAGGGGTCCTGGGCACTCTTGGAAGTGGCTGCTGGTTTTCAGGATGAGGTGTCCCCCAGGGTGTGCTGGCCAGTGAGCCACAGGGCACTCACTCCCTTAAGTCCACTCCATTCTGGGATGGCTCCAGCCATCTGAGTAGAAGTTCTCAATGATGGGCGAGGGCTTAGACACATTCAATTGTCTAAGGGCCACGTGTGACCAATGGCTACCATATTGGATAGCACAGGTTTAGACATTAGATATAGGAAGTCCTAGTTTCTTCTTTATGGGGACAAAACCTGTCATCTAGATAAGATGAGTCCTTCCCAAGGACAGAAGGGAGTTTTTGGCTACAGCAGTAGAAACCAAACAGTTCAGTTCTTAACGAGTCTCTGCCATACTGAGACCCAGTGTCTTCTTTCAAAGACCCTTTGGTCTAGAGAAGGATACGGTCACACCACTAATGCAGGTGACAACTGCTACCTTAGAGGGATGTGGCCGGGCTGCAATAGAGTGGCTCAGAGTAACTCCACATGTGGGTGATGGTGAAGTGGATGCCTTGAAGATTCATTAGGAATTGGCCAGGCAGAGACAGGGTGTGTGTGTGTGTGTGTGTGTGTGTGTGTGGGTGGGTGGGTGGCGGGGGTGGGGGTGTATGGGCCCTTCAGGCAGAGAAGGCAGCCTGAGCAAAGGTCAGGTGGCCTGAGTCCAGGTGTGGCCTGTTCCTAAGAGGAGTCCTCAAAGAGGCTGCCATGGGAGCCCTGTAAGAGCTGGGCTTGGAGGGGTTGGGAGAGGCTGATGGCAACAGGCTCTGCATGTTTCTGTGGTGGGCTTCCCTCCTACAGCCTAGTTCAGAGCTCTGCTCAATAATGCGGGGGAGGGGAAGTGGGATGCTGAACTTGGACTGGGGTGGTGGGGAGGGGATCAGTTTTGCTTCCAGCCATCCCTGCAATGTTTCTTTCTAACAACAGGGGGCAGGACGACCTAAGGAAACGATACCCATTCTTTGGGTTTTAGGCAGCCAGGTGAAGTCCTATATTAGGTGAGACCTTTCAAACGTCAGTGGACATTTACTGAGCCTCAGGCTTCGTGCTGGGCTCTGAGGGCACTAAGACAAACCCCACCCGTTGCAGTGTCCCAGGCCACATGGACTGTGGGGACTGCAAGACAGCCGTGGTCAGTTCCGCCAGGGTGGAGGCCGGAGAAGTAGGCCAGCTTCCTGAAGGAGGCGACTCTTGAGCTGAACCAAGATGAGAAGTTGCCCTCTTGGCTGCCAGGGTTGGGAGACATGCCATCCCAAGGGGACAGAGCACGACGCATGAGGTGTGGCAGAGATGGCAGTGTCTGGTTGCTGACGGCAGTCCCAGGCCCTGGAGCATCAGGTACAAGGGGCAGGGGTGCTGGGACCAGCAAGGCGTGGTGCAGCTGTGGGAAGCACTCTTGGAGGGCCCTGGAGCTGTGCTAAGACGCTCCATCCTGGGGCAACAGGGAGGATGAGACAGAATTTTCTTAAAAAAAAAAAGTTTTCATTATGAAAATTTTCAAATATATACCAAAGTAACGTCATATAATGAACCCCCATGTGCCTTCCAACAATGATCACATTCTTCCATTTTTTCATCTTTTCTCCCTCCAGATTAAATAAAAACCTTTTTATGAGAGAAAATTTCAAACACACACAAAAGCAGGGAGCTAGGATAATGACCCTCACAGACTCACCACCCAGCTCAACAGTGAACAATTTGCCGAGCTCATGTCCGCTCTGGCCCGACCCCCCCCTCCCCCCACTCAGATTACTTTGAAGCAAACCACATATCATTTCATATATAACTATTTTGGGATACATGTCTAGAAGTTAGGGACGCTTTAAGAATACGTAATTGCATTACCATGTTCACATCTGAACAAAGTTAATAGTCATTCTTTGATTTCATCCCATACCCAGGTCACTGATGCTGCCACAGTCACTTCTGGTTGACCTTGTAACACCTCCTTAGGTAAAGGTCACTCTTCCCCCATACTTCCCTCCCCACCCGCCACCCCACAGAGTCCCTGTCTGTTATCAGGGTGGGTGACAGAGGGCATTGGGGCGTCCATGGAGCATCCCTCTTTCTGGGCGGCAGCCATCAGGAGGGCTTGCCGTTGGAAGCAATGGGCCCACAGAGCTCTTGCCTACCTCAGATTGCAGATCGGAAAGCCAGGTGTGTGGGGAGCCTCCGGGGCTGGAGGTTAGTGAGCCCATGGTCAGGCCCACTCTGGCTGACACGGTGTGAGTCTCGGGCCCTTTCTGGGCCCCGGTTTCTCCAGCTATGAAATGAGGCGTGGTACCTGCCTCATGGAGTGGCTGTGAGGCTCCAGGGAGGTCATCTCTGGAAACTCACAGGCAAACTCTGAAGTGCCGTGCCTAGTGATGAAGAGGACGTGGCTAGCTTTATTCCTCCGTTGCCTCTGGATTCTGGGGCCGAGATCTGCTGTTCCCTCCCACCCCAAGGTCAGGTGGGTAGAGGGCGCTGGGTGCGTCCACCCAGAGACCCTGCACGGCCGCCCTCTGGGGCTGCAGGTTTCTCAGGGGGAGGCCTGAGGATCGTCTTCCCCACGTTAGTTCCCTTTCCTCATGATAATCACCCTTCCGCGCAGCCCCTGCCCATTTAACAGTTCCACTAGTCCCAGCCCTCCTACCTCCTACCTGCCCTGCATCCCAGGGAGGCCCACCTGTCTTCATTAACCAGAGATTTTGGCTGCCAGTGTGGTCCAGAGCTGGGGCCTGCGAGGAGCGAACCCTCCTGACCTATAAGCCGCCCGAGGCCCACGCACCCTGGGCTGGAGCTCCGGGGCCAGTGGCTTGAAGGAAGATGAACACAGCCTAACTGGTGTCTCTCTGTAGCCCGGTGGCCCAGGGAGACCAGGCAATCCATGTTTATCGATGTCTGAATCAGACTCCTGTACACCCAAACCAGCCCGAATCATCAGGGCTGCTCCCCCAGGAGCCTCAGTCATGGCTGCCCCAGGGCCACAGGGACATTAGGGTGCTGCCTTATTTGTTCAGTAGATGAAGAGATAGATGACATAGATGACCACAGGTGAGGGACTTGCCCAAGGTCACTGCCTGCTGGTGGTACAGTGGGCCAGGGCCCAGGTCTTCTGCTTTACTGCTTGGGTTCTTCCCTTTACAGTGGGCCACCCAGACATGGGAGGAGCTGGGCAGGCTTGCCCTCCACCCAAAGATCCTGGTGGGGCTCTGCGGGGCTGGACCCTGCTGGCAGACCTTGGGCTCTTAGAAGCCCCTGCAACTTCAGAACCTGGGGATCCTTAGGGCTCACCTAGCCCAGCCCCATCCTCATATAGCAATTGTGGAATAGGGCACAGAGAGGGGAACCATCTGCCTGGTCACCAGGCCACTGAGGATCTCCCCCTTTCTGTCCTCCTTCAGAAGCACCTGTAGGTCGAGGGAGGGAGACAGCCGCCCCCGCTGCCTCTGGCTCAGCCCCCTCCCCCTCCTCCTGCAGGAAGGACTAACAGGATAGCATCTTTCTCCCCCTCTAGGTATTGGACCCACTTCAGTGCTCCCCCTGGACCCTCCCAGCTCAGCTTTGGGGTGGATGTGGGCAGCTGCTGCCCTGGTTAGAGCACTGGATGGGGAGTCCAGAGACCTGGATTCAAGTCCTCTCTCTGCTCATTGCTGTGTGATCTTGAGTAAGTCACTTCACTTCTCTAAGCCTTCGTGTTTTCACCTGAACGATGGTAATAATTCTACCAGCCCTGCCTTGATCAAGGGGGTCAAATCTGAAAGAAAACACTAGACAAATGTAAGGGGTGGGCCTGTTCTGAGCTGGCCAGAGAGAGGCTGAGAGTATCAGTGAGTGTCCAGAACGTGGTTCCTTCCTGGGCCTCTGAAGACTGTGAATACTGACTCCAGCTCTGTTGCTGATTTGCTGTGTGGCCCTGGGAAAGGGGCCTAACCTCTCTGTGCCTCATAAAAACATGGAGATCAATGTTTCTCCATGCTGTGGTATTGACTTCCTGGCAGCAAGGGGAAGCTAAATACAGAAGAGCTTTAAGATCCTTGGAAGAAAGGCCATCTATAAACGTAAGAGATTATTAACATCATCCAATAATCACGCTGTCTGCTAACAAAAGTAATGCCACCCTAAAGTCAGGCAGGGAAACCAGCCCAGTCAGCATGGAGGCAGCTCCTAGCTGGTCTTCCTCTCGGGCTCTGAGGGCTAATAACCCCCTGTGTTTATGTGGTGCTTTGCCTCCTCAAACCAATGACTAATTAGTCCCTCCATGGGCGTGCCCAGGAGGCAGGCAGGAAGGGCATGGGGTGATGAGAGCTGAAGCTCTGGGAAGGGGGGTATAGCCTGGCCACCCAGCTGGTTAGGGAAGCGCTGGGTTGGGAACAGAAGGATCTTCCGGTTCTCAGCACCTACTTCTGCCGCTGGTGAAGTGAGCAGCTGGGCAGAGAGCTTGCCCTCTCTGGGCCTCAGTTTCCTCACCAGAGCTGCCAGGGCAGGAAGGGGTGAGGTATCATGGGGTACGTGGCCAGATCGCCTGCTGGCTTGCCCACCGCCCTTTCCTCTCTGCCTACCTTGATGCCAGGTGCCAGCACCGGGAGGGCACCCAGGGCCCCTGCAGCTGTAATTCTGAACCCGGGGTCCCACCGAACATCCTCTCTATGGCCAAGTCCTCTTGGTGGAGCCCAGGAGCCAGTAGGCCTGCCGGGAGACTCTCTGAGCCTCAGTTCCCTCATCTGCCAAGTGGGGTTGTAATTCCCATCCTGCCAGCTGTGGATGTCCAGACCCTGGGCTCAGTGAGCCGGGCGGGCCTTATGACCGGGCAGCCCTCCCGCAGGGCTCAGCCCCTCCAACCTGGACCGAATGTGTGAACGTGAGGCTCGGGTCTCTGCCTGTGGGGAGATGCAGCCGCCTCCGTCTTCCCTGCCGCTGTCTTCCTCTCATCCTTGCTGAGGCCTGCGGGGACTTTCCTGGGGTCCCCAGCTCCTTTACCTCCTCTTTCTTTAGACGACTGCTCTCATTCTGTCTGCCTTTCACCACACAGCCTATTTTTAACTTTCAGCATTGTGGGAGGGGAGGAAGGGCGCAGGCAGGGTGATTTCTTCCTCTCCTTTTTCTTTGTCTCATTTCTTCTCCGGCCCTCCTCCCGGGGTCCCCGCCTGTTCTGCCCTCCCCGCAGCCCTCCTGTCCTGTCCTCTCGGCCTCTGCCTCCCAGCGCTCTGTCCTTCTCCCCGCCACCAACTGCTCCCCCTTCGTAGGGCCCCCCTCCCCCCAAGGCTTCTCGTGGGTGGGAGCAGTTCTCGGGTAGTGCCCCGTCTTGTCACCGTCACACTTGACTGCTAGTGGCTAATCTAGAGGCCCCTTTGTGGCAGCAGCTGACACAGTGATCGCTCCCTCCTTCTGGAAACCTGGTCTTTTCTTGCTGTCTAAGACTTTGAATGCTTCTAGGTCTCCTACCCCTCTTCTAGACAAGCTTTGTGGGTGCCACTCCATCCGTGCCGTTAGCTGCTGGTGGTGGCGGTGAAGCAGGCAGCTGTGGAGGTCTCTGCCCAGCGCCCGCCCACCTTCTTTGGCCACCAACATGCGGATTTTCCTTGGACCCCTCCCACCCCTTACCTCGTCTCAGTCCCTGTCATTTGAGTAGGTCTGATCCAGCTCTGGGCTTCAGAGACACATGTGTGACCAGGCCTGGCCAGTGGGAGCCCATCCTGGGTTTTACCTGGACCGGGAAGGAGGGTCTTTCCTCGTGGCAGGAATGTGGGATGTCGAGTGGGAGCTGCCAGGGTGCCTTGGCCACCACAGGAAGAGGCTGCCTGAGGAAGACGTCAAGGGGGAGGAAAACAGAAGCACATGATGGAAGGAGAAGAGAGTCCCAAGCCCTCAACTGAGCACCTGGACCCAACTGTTTCTGATGTTTCCATCACACGAGCCAATGTATATTTTTTTCCTAAAGCCATTCGGAGTTTTTTTTTTTTTTTTTTTTTTTTGAGGTACGCTGGCCTCTCACCACCGTGGCCTCTCCCGTTGCGGAGCAGGCTCCGGACTCCGGACACGCAGGCTCAGCGGCCATGGCTCACGGGCCCAGCCTCTCCGCGGCATGTGGGATCCTCCCGGACCGGGGCACGAACCCGCGTCCCCTGCGTCGGCAGGCAGACTCTCAACCACTGCACCACCAGGGAAGCCCCGGAGTTTGTTTTTTGGCACTTGTAACTGCAAGGGTCCTGACTGGCCCGCTACCCTGGCTTCTTGTCCCAGTTCACCCCCGTCCCACTCCCTGACCCTTTCCTAGGCTCCCTCCCGCCCTATGGCTGAGAATCCCCACACCCTCGGCCCACACCACACTGCTGGGCTTCAGCATGTTATCTTCAGCTGCCCTGATGCTTTGGACGCGAAGCCTTGCAGAGGCACTTGAAATGCAGCCTGTCCCAAACTGGGCTCATGCTCTGTCCATCTTCTAGGACTTTCTGACTTGGGGATTCATGCTGCCTTCATTCCATCCATCCACCCATCCATCCTTCCTTCCTTCTTCCCTCTCTCCCTCCCTTCCTTCTTTCATCCATCCATCCATCCACCCACCTCCTCCTCATAGCTACAACAATGATGATGACAATAGCCCATGTGTATGGAGGGCTTACTTGGTGCCAGGTACAGTTCTCATCAATGTACAGGTGCTCATTTAATCCTTAAAACAAGCTTATGACACGTTAGTATTATTATCACCGTCTAGAGATGAGGAAACTGAGGCAGAGGGGTTAAGTGATTGACAGTGAGGAAGTGGAGAGCCAGGTTTCCCTGTTGCTCAGGACCGTCCTGGGAGCTGTCTTGCATGTCCTGGGCACTCTGGGAGTGGCCGCTGGTTTTCAGGATGGGGTGTCCCCGGGTGTGCTGAATGCCTCTGCCCACAGGGCGCTCACTCCCTTAAGTCCACTCCATTCTGGGACGGCTCCTGCCATTCTGGATGATGGGTGGGGGGCGTGTCACACACATTCGGCCGTGTGAGAGCCTTTGTTTAGCTAAACACCTCTGCCCACTTACCCTCGACAGTCTGAAGCCCCCCACGCTGCTCCCTCCCCGACGATTCAGGGCAAAGAGCCTGGCCCTGGGGGAGCTGGGGGGCTCTCGGTGCCTGCTGCCACCCCTCACGCCAGGTGGTTGCCCCCAGGTAGAGACCCATCTGCGCATGCACCACGGGAAACTATGGCTGGGGATAACTTGATGGGGACCAGGGACCCGGAGCCCACCTTGTGGTCCACAGTAATGAGTCTCTGGGCATCTGGTGGACTCGGGGCTCCTGTGGGACCTGGGCGAGCACGGGCCTGAGGCATAGGGCAGGCCTGGGAGCCGGGGTCCTGCTCTGAGCCAGGCCATCCCGCCCCGGCCGGCAGCACTGCCTTTGGGCCAACACCACTGTCCCATTTTGGGGAGGAGATAAGGGTGCTGAATATGTGCTGAAGCTGCCCAGGAGGGGCTGAGGCAAAGGAGGAGACCCCTTCCTCTGTGTGTGGGGGATCTGCCAACACCCGGAAGGGCTCTGCCCCAAGAGGCCAGCGTAGTGGCCACAGAAGTGCACCGGTCACATGTCCCTGCGAGGGACACGGTTGGTGCACCGCTCCCGGCACTGTATCTTCAGGACCTGCTGCGGCATCTCACCCAGCCTTCCTCTCCCAGGCTGCCTACCTGGCTAATGGCTGAGCACGTCGAGGGTACTAGACCTGGACCTCATTTTTCCCAGTGCAGGACCCCTCCATTGGGGGGTCTTTGCTTGGAGGCCCCCTCATCCCGGCCAAGATGGTCCCTGGGCTATGCTGAGTCTGGGGCTCAGTTTCCTTGTACATAAAATGGGAAAATTAAAACCCACCTTGGATATTTGAGGATGACCCAGGAAAACATATGGAAAGTGCCTGGGACAGCGTCCGGCTCAGCATGGCTTTCCCTGGCCATCTGAGCTGCCTCTCCCCTCCCCTCCCCGACTGAGGGTCTGGCTCAGGGCTGAGCACCCAGGAGATGTTTAAAATCCAGGTGTTGAAATGTGGGGAAATAGCAGGAGGGGCTGCCCAGGTGGGCTCTGCCTCGGAGCCAGTGGTAGTTATGTCAGCTCTCAACTGCACTCAGCACACGCTTGTGAGTGCAAAGCTCTGAGGGGCTGGGCGGCTGGGGTGCAGCCGGGGAGAGGGGAGCAGGGAGGCGGTGGGGGAACGAGGGAAAGAAGACACATAGACGCAGAGGGATAGAGGATGAGAGAGAGAGGAGATGAGAGATACAGAAAGAGACCCGGAGGGAGAGACTGGCAGAGAATGAAACAAAGACAGAGCGATGGAGAGAAATTCAGAGTTTAGAGAAGCAGAGAGCCAGGAAAGAGGGCTTCACGCTCAGGAAATGGAGAGAGACAGAGACAGAGACAGAGACAGAGACAGAGAGAGAGAGAGGAGAGAGAGAGAGAGAGACAGAGAGAGAGAGAGGAGAGAGAGAGAGAGAGAGAGAGACAGAGAGAGAGAGAGAGACAGAGAGAGAGAGAGAGAGAGAGAGAGAGAAAGAGAGAAAGAGAGAAAGAGAGAGAGAGAGAGGTGCCGGCCAGGTCCCCTGTCCCCTGACAGAGCGAACCTCCAGAGGGCCAGTGGGAGACTTCCTTTTGAGTGAAGGTCTTTTGAGGCTGTCGTTTTCCTGGTCAAAGGCCATACCCATTCATGATCCTAACAAGGGCTGGCGAGGGAGCCTGCAACCCAGGGCTAGCAGCCGAGGAGTGAGCTGTGACCAGATGGATGGGGGCTCTGTGGGCCCTGGAGCTTCGTGGCAAGCGGGGCTACCAGCCCCTGAGAGGGGCTGCCACACCCCTGCCACATCCCGTGTCCTCTGGCCATTCAGGGAACACCGCTGAGTGCTGGAGCCCTGGTGGGAGGGCTGAGGTGGCGCACAGAAGGGACATTTGTGAACGTACACAGCCAGCCAGCCCCGCGGTGAAGGGAGAAGGAGGGGGTGAGTGGCCAAATGTCTGAGTCTCTCTGGGATGGGAAAGTCCCCTCTCATCATTCTACTGCCTCGGCTTGGATGCCTCCAGGGTCAGGCAGCCCCCCACCACCCCCAAACAAGAAAGCCTGCTCTGATGCTGAGAAGGGCTTTGCTAGGCTGACGCTTTCCCTCTGGTCTTGGCCGTGGTGTGTGTGTGTGTGTGCACACACACGTGTGCTGGGGTAAGCTGTAAGCTAGCACATGAGGTCACAGGGTTGCCTGTGGAGAGAGAATTCTAGGAACTTTTCTCCACGCCCCAAAGGGAAGCAGGAGTGTGTCTCTTTGGATCCCTTATTTGATCTCAGCCCTCTATCGCCCCAGAGAGACTTCTGACAGATTTGTTTATACTGAGATGCTAGGAAATTACGTTGTAACTTCCTCTAAAGAGGGCAGTTTTTAACCCAAAGGGACACTTCACTTATGGCGGAATGACAGGCAGTGGGAAGCTGGTGGGGAGAGATTTAGATGGGAGGTGCTCTCTCTGGCTCCCATTTCCCACTGGAATCTCTTCCCCTTTATCTTAACTGGAGGTTCTTGGCAGGTGGGGGCCATTTCTTCTGTTTCTTCGTTGTCCCCCATCAGGGTCAGTGAGCCCCTCCGCCCTCACCCAGGGGGCTCCCTGTGAGTGGCAGCGATAGAACAGCCTTTGTACCCATGAACCACATCACCAAGCAAGACCCCAACCAAGGTATGAGTCCTGGCTGTGGGTGGCTTGCTGTGTTATCTTGGGCAAGTCATTGCCCTCTCTGGGCCTCTACTGCCCACCTGGGTAAGGCAGGGTTTGGACCAATGGTCTTCGAAGGCCCCTCCAGCTGTAGTGATCAAAGTTCTGGGTCTTTGACCCTCCTTGGGTTGCCAGTCAGCACCTGGGCTAGGCTCTGAGTGCGGCAGGACAAGGTGGATGGACTCCAGATGACCCAGTGGCCCTAGGCCAGCCAGGCAACCAGACTCCTCCATTCAGAAATAATGGGCCAGATCTTAGAGCTGGAGGCCTATAGATTCTCTTGTCTGCCTCCCTTGGTGACAGATAGAGAAACCAAGGCCTGGGTACAGGGGTGGCTTGCCCAAGTCCCTCCGCATATCAGCCTTGGGTAGGAACTAAAAATAGGCCTCCTGCAGCTCTGTGCAGTCAGTTGGGTCTTAGGGGTAAATCCTAGTGGGCTCCCTGATAGAAGTGAAAGCTAAGGTAGGCTCCAAAGGAAAGTGTGAGTGGAGAGTTATCTTCTAGGGAGAGGCTCCAGGGGAAGGGAAAGGGGTTGGATTGTTTACCTGTCCTTGGCCTGTGCGCCTCCTGCATCCTGGGGTTCTAGAAGCCCGGGAAATGGCTGGTGTCTGAGTTGGCCATTCTGCACTTGGTCCCTGGTGTGCAGTGATGGAAGACACCTCTCCCTGTGCTGTGGGCTGCCCCTGGGCCAGCGGCTGGACTGGGCTGGACGCGGCTGTAAATCACCCATGGAGCCGGACTGGTGGAGATGCTTTATGCATCTCAGGCATCTACCCTGCAACTCAGAATGGGCAGTAACACGTCATTTTAACGAGGTTGCAAGTTTCCTTGTCACCCGGGAGGCTGACAGACATGGCCATCACCACCTGGCTTATCCCAGGCCCCTCCAGGGAGTGGGTGCAAAAGGCAACGGGGCCACGGGCCCAACTAACCAGACCTGGGAGAGAGGTGGAACTGGCTTGACTTTGGGCACGCCACCCACTTCCCACTTTGCCTCACTCTGCTCTCCAGGCATCTCTCCCCTTTGGCAGCTGATCCCACTGTCCTTGAATATGCTGTGTGGATTTTCCTCTCCAGGTCTCCACTCACACTGCTCCTGCCACCCGGAGCACCTCTCCTTTCCTTTCAACTATCCAGATTCCTCTTTCAAGGCCTAGGTGAAGACCTCTGCCTTCAGGAAACCTCCTGTGGCCAGCCCAGCCATAACCCTTAGACCTCTGGGGAGGTGATCCCCATTTGCTTGCTAACTCCAGTGGCCAGGCTGGGGGCTGTCTGGAGCGTGAGGACAGAAGGACTGGGGAGGCTACATCCAGGCGCAGCTGGAAAGAGGTGTGTGATTGATTAGTGATGTCTGCCAGGGTCAGGGAAGAGAAGACTAGTCCCTCACGTTTGCTTCCCTGCAGATGCACCTGGGCCATGTGGCCATTTATCTTAACAATTGCGCACGTGTTGACGCTAAACTTCTCTCATTTCTTTACCCTCTGTCTACCCAGGGGAGACACGAGTTCTTGATGGCAGGCACCCTGCCCACGCTTTCTCTGTGTCCCTCATAGTGCTAGGCACACGTGAAGACTCAACAAACCCTAGACAGCTGGAGAGGCAGTGAGTAAAATGCTGTCACTTTCCCTGGAGCTGGGAAATAAGTCATAGGGCATCAGAGCCATTTACAGAGGAGAGACCTGGGGGCCCAAAGTGGGAAAGCATTTTCTCAAGGTCCCAGAGGGAGTGAGTTCTGGAAAGGTCTTTGCTGGGCACTAGAGGTTGCTGTATTGCTGAGGGGTGTTTCTTAGACCGGTGGGGCAGGGCCCAGCATCCAGCCAGGCTTCGGGATCCCTGGGCTGCCTCCCTGGCCCCTGTAGATGCTCCTCTTTTCTCATCTGAGACTCTGAGAACATTCATTAGTGCAACATCCTCCCACATGTGGGAGCCACACCTGTCATTATCCCCATTTTACTGATGGGAAAATGGAAGGAACGTGGGGTTCATGGCTGGACCCCAGGGCCCAGCCCACCCAGCGGGTTGGTGGTGGCTGGAGTGGCTCTGGTTCCAAACATAGGTGGTCCAGCTCAGGCCTGTCCCCAGGCTGGTCAGAGAGGCAGGTCTCCTCTTATGGACGCTGATACAGAGGGTGAGTTAGAAAGCCACTTACAGGCCATTAGTTCTGAGCCCCTTGTGATCCAGATGGAGAAAATGAGGCCCAGAGAAGCCTGTCCATTCCTGACAACCAGGTCTCACAAGGAATGCAGAATAGAGGGTGAGCCGAGCTGTGTGTCTGGGTCCTTGCTGGGGTCTCACTCTGCCCAGACCCTAAGACACTGAAGAGAGGGACCCGCAGAACTCCTGCTCTGGCAGCCTGCCCTGGCCAGTGTGGCACTAGTACACGCCTTGCTTTTCTACCAAGTCAGATACTTTGACAACCTTCCCATCCTGTGAGGGTAAGGAGAGCAAGCCCTAGACCTGGGGAGGCCAAGCAGCATGCAGACCAGGCTACAGGCCTGGGGCTCAGAAGGGATGCCTGGGGCACCCGGTCTCTGAGCCTTGCTACCTCATCCCCAAAATGAAGCGGGATCAGGGCACCTCTGCAGGCTAATCCAGCTTCAAGTTCTCACTATGGTAGAAATGACTGATAGTAGAACCTTTCCTGAAGCCATGTTGGCAGGAAGGGGGAGGGAAAGGCTGAAGGCAGGAACAGGGTGCTGGGGTTCTGAGATATGGGTCATGATGTGGTCCAGAGGGCAGGTCTGGGGGCCAGACACTTCCCCTGCTTCTGAGCTCCTCCCAGGCTGGCCTTCCTCTTCTCCCTCCTCTCCCTCCGTCTCTCCTCGCCTCCTCTGTTCTCCTGCCGCAGCTGTTAATTCAGTCCTCCCCTCAGCGTGGAGCGCCATGAAGAGCTGGCCTTCAGCCAGATTTGCACTGGTAGTTTATTGATTTAATTAAGCAGGGGCTGTAAGCAGCGCCCCCCTCTGTGGTGTGAGCCGGGAAGGGGCTGGGCCGGGCACCTGCGGGGCGGCTGACGGGCACTAGAGACCCAGGGAGGCTGCTGATATCAGGGCAGCCTGATTCGGGGACCTGTGCTTCTTGTGACCTTTGTCCCTTTTGGACTCTATCAGAAGTGACATCATCGCAAGTGGTAGTGACAGCTTAATCAAGCCCAGAGCCTCTGCCAGAGAGACGGGGCCTCACTGGACAGCGGGCAGAGTGAGCCCCGGCCCCAGCTCAGCAGCACCTCCTCCTGTAGATGCCCCGCCCAGCGCCCTGGGAAGGCTGTTCTTTTGTCCTCTAAACGGAGCCGTGGTTCCGGAGGCCTGTGGCGTGCTCCCCGTGCCCAGTCTTGCCTGGCATCTCCAGATGCCATCGTGGAGCAGGCATTTGCTGTGTCTGCAGAAGAGGCAGGAGTGACTTTAAATGACCTCCACGCTCCCCACCCGTCCCTGACCGGGGAGCTCTGGCCAGGGGGACCGTGTGGCTTTCCTCCCAGCTGCCTTCTCCTGGCCTCCATCCCTCGGGATGTAAGTAAAGTTTGGAGTCAGCATTATCTGAGGTCACTTCTAACTCCTTGGTCGTCCTTCCTCTTGTGCCCAGGGAGCTGTTCTTATGCCACGAGTGCTAGGCACTGGGCTGGGGGATTCTCACACTTCCAGGGTCAGCCAGTCCTCATTCCAGCTTTGGAAAGTGGGCAGCCTCATCCCTACCTTAGAGATGAGCAACTCAGGAAAGGTTGAGTTACCTGCCTCAGGCCACACAGCTCCTAAGTGGCAGACCTTCTTTGTTTGAGCCCAGCCAGTTTTAGGAGGGGTGACAACGATGATGGATGTTTCCCGTGGCATCCTCCCCACCCTATTGCCACATCAGCCCCTCCAGTCAGTCACAAGACACCTCCCTCCTCCCCAGAGCTGGAAGAAAAGGTCTGCGTCAGGGGAACAGGAAGGACCCTGGGGGACAGAGATGCTGCAGGCAGGCAGCCTTTGGTCCTGTCCTTTGGAGAGGAAGATGGAGACCCTTGTGGCCCAAGTTGGCCACATTTCCCACAGGGAGCCAGGAGGCTGGGCAAGGGGTGGGGCTCTGCAGAGTGGCATCTTTGCAGGAGTGGGACTGTGTGCAGGGGACAAGCCTTGGTAGCTCAGAGCCTGATGGACCTGGCAGGGTCCTTGAGGCCCATTGCCCAGATAAGAACACTGAGGCCCAAGAACACACAGTCTGGGTGGCAGGCTCCCAGGAAGAGTCCAGCCTGGACTCTGCTGACCCTCCCCCCATGTATAGCCCTAGCCACCAAGAACAAGGTGGGCACCGAGCGGGTGCAGGAGGGCAGGCGGGCACAGGCACCTGCCCCACAAGCCTGTGTCAGCAGCGTCTGTCTCATGAGTTCACAGCCGCTGGCGAACATCTGTTCCGTCTCCCACCCTGACACCTTCTGCCACCCCACCTGCTCTGCCTCTCTCTATAGCTTTCTCAGTTTCTCTGTGTCTCTGATTCTTTCTCTGTCCTCCCTTGCTCATTCTCTGAGTCCCTCAGAATTGGTCATCTCTGCCCCATCCACTGGGCAATGCCAAACTCTCCAGTGCCCAGGACCCCGGGGGAGGTGTAGAGTCGAGCGTGACAGGCCAGGCTTGGGGACTGCAGGGCTGGGGGCTTTGCCATTCCCTGGCTGACCCTGAGCTTCCATCTCCTCATCTGTAAAATGGGAATAATAGTTCTCACCTCAGAGGGCCATTGTGGGACTGAGGGCTGAGGACAGTGCCCGGCACCTTCCAAGACTCCCTCTTCTCCCCAGGTGGGTTCAGAGTTACTGCCACAGTCATCCAACCTGCCCATTCCCCAACTTGGACATGCCCAGGACTCCTGGGCAGCCCTGAGAAGGTACAAATTCCCAAGCCCCATTCTCCCAGCTCACTTGTGCCCAATTGGTTCCACCATGCTGTAACCCTGCCAAGTCGTCCCTGAAAAGCTGTCATCTACCTCTGGTGTGTCATGATGGTTAACAGGGTAGGCTAACAGACTGGGGTCCTGGAGCCACCACTCAATTCTCCCAGCCTCAGTGCACGTCTGTAAAATAGGAAGAACAAAGCACCCTTCACAGGCTTGATGAGAGAGCTCCTGTAAAGCCCTCGGCATAGGGCCTTCTGCGGACATCAGAAGGCTCAACAAATGGGGCTGGTTATTCTTGCTGAACTCCGCCAGGGGCAGGGAGCTCAAATCACCCCACCCTGCCCGAGACTGCTCAGAGAGCTGGGATGGGATAGGAGGGGGTGCCCATTCTAGATGACGCCTTGGCGTGTTGAAATGCTTCAGGGCCCCAAGGAATCCTTGCCTCTGCCTACTTGTCCTTTTTCTCCTTCCAGAAGCCTCCCTCCCCCGCCCACGCCGCTGACTTCTTCCTCTGGCCTCTTGCAGCGCGACTGCCTAAGCCCACACCTGGCATCTGTTTCCTGCTGGCTTGCTCATATGCTCTCTCACCTGGGGTGTCGCAAAAGCCCCCCAAGTGGCTGTCCTGGCTCTCCCCTGCCCTCTCCACTCCATTCTCCATCTTCATCTGGAAAGATTAAAAAAGAGCATTTTATTGGAGCATTTCTTAGTGCTCAAATCTTAAATGTGTAGTTCGGTGGATTTCTGCATGTGTATACACCATGTAAATGTCCCATCGATCGACATACAGAACAATTCCAACAGCCCAGCAGGTTCCTTGTGCCCCCTTTCCAGTCAATAATCTCCCTGGAGGTAACCAGTATTCAGACTTTAATTCCCAAAGTTAATTTCATCTATCCTCGAGCTTCGTTTAAATGGGAGCACATAGCATACAGTCCTTCTGTCTGCCTTTCATTCAGCGTCATCTGTGAGATCCAGGCACACAGTTGCCTGTATCAGGAATTAGCTCTTTGTCATTGCTGTGTAGTATTTCACTGAATGGGCATGTCATCAATTATTTCTCCACTCTCCAGTAGATGGACATTAGAGTTGTTTTCAGTTTTTGGCTGTGATGTCCATTTTTGTACACATCCATGGCGGTCATTGGCTTTCATTTCTCTTGGGTAAATAAATACCTGTGAGTGGAAGTTAGATCATCACACAGGCATGTGTTTAGTTTCAGTAAATACTGCCAAACAGTTTCCCAAGGGGTTGAACCAATTAACACTCCCACCAGCAATGTATGAGCCTTCTGGTAGTTCCACATTCTTGTCAACCCTGGGAGTTATCATTCCTTTTTAATTTTAGCCATTTTGGTGGGAGAATGATGGCATCTAATTGCAGCTTTAATTTGCATTTCCCTAATGATTGATGAGGTTGAAAACTTTTCACATGCTTATTGGGTAGCCAGAGATCGTCTTTTGTACACTAAGTCTTTTGCCAGTGTTTTTTTTATTGGGTTGTCTGTGTTTTTCTTGATGTGGAGATTTTTTTCTTTCTTCCTTTTAAAATTCTGGATTTGATTAATCTATTGGTTATATGCACAGGAAGTGTGCTTTTCTATCTTCATCACCCACTTCCCATCCTCTCAGAACCCCTCGCCTTGCCACCACTGAGCCTTTGAATGTGGGGTGCCCTCTGACAGGTGGAATCTCCCCCTCTTCTCCGCCTCACTGGGGCTTGCTTTTCAAGACCTAAGTCAAACTCCACCTCCTCTAGGAAGTTGGCCCTTCTTGCTCCCTGCTCCATAGTTAATATCCCCTGTGTTTTGTATACATCAGAGCCCGTAGCCCATTGGAGGCAATAAATGTATGCTGAGGGGCACCTGGCTTCTGTGTGCATCTCTGGGGAAGGATGGTGTCTTCTTTGTCACAGCTGCCCTATACCTCACACGATGCTTGTTCTCAATCAACTCTTGTAGTAGGTTTTCAAAGGTAGGATGGAGGCATAGCCCAGTTTGCCTGCAACGGTCCCAGTTTATACCTATTGACACAGCATGGTTATGATAGCCCCTCCTGGAAGCCCTGAGGGGAGGGGAACAGGAGGGGGCGCCAAGGGAATGATGGGGAAGAGAACATTTGTTTCAGGGACAGACCTAGGACTAGTGCTGACCTGCTGCCAATATGTTATGTGCTCTCAGGTAAATCTCTTAACCTCTATGCCTCAGCTTCCCTTCTGTGAAATGGGGAGAATGAGTCTTTCATCCCCTGTGTCTCACCAGGTGGTTATAAGGATAGATGAGATGCCAGATGAGCGTGTGACAGGAGCACAATGCAGATGCACGCAGGGGAGCCTCTACCTGGGAGGGGAGATGTCAGGCACCTCCGCCCCGCTGCAGTCATGTGAGAAGGGAGGGGCCCTGGGAGAGGGGCACTGAGCACGCTCAGAGGCAGCAGAGGCATGTCCTAGTGGGGGCAACCTGGTGGGATATTAACATCAGTTAGATCCAGGTGGTGGCTAAATGTCCTTTTTTGATTGTTCAAAACATTTCATAATCATAAAAAATTTTAATTAAAATATAAAGGCATAGGTTGGGCCCTTCCAGTCCTGTGGGTGCTTGTGAGGAGCCCCCTTTTGTTGCTCCTTGGAGCATCACCTATCGATGGGGCCGGGCACTGTGAGGGGCTGCCACCTGCACCACGTGTAGGACTCAGCTCTGACAAAGGAGGACTCATGCCCTGTGTGATTAGTCCGCACGTTCCCTCTGATGCCGCCTGGCTGAGGACAGGTGTGCTTGGGGTTGAGGGACAGTGACTCAATGCCCGGGCGCTGCTGCCAAGAGCCAGGTGCCAGGCCTGGGGAGGGGGCGGAGGTGGGAAGTGGCAGAGGCGAGCTCGGCTGACTTCCAGAGTCAGAGTCAGGGTGGGGCCCCTTAGAGGTCCCAGTCTCATTGCACAGATGGGGAGACCGAGACCCAGAGGGCAGACAGGACTTGATCCACGTCACATGGGAAATTCTAGGGGCCAGACTTCTCCACTGACTCCGATTCCCACCTGCCCCATGCTTGCCAGGGGCCAGGAGGCATTTTTCTGAGTTCTGCTCAGGTTTCAGAAGCCTGACGCTACCTAGTAAACCCACACACGTGGGGCGACCTCTGTGTCTTGGCGCTGGGCGTCCCTGAACGGAGAGCCTCGGGGTCATGGGGAGTCTGGGAGGCCGAGCGGGCCGCTGCGGTGCTGGCGCTGGTCACCTGGCTTCCGGATACGATTATCAGCATCTCTCCCCAGCTCCCCAGTCAGGACCTAGAGGTTGGTGCCCTGAAATCGGCCGCGACGGTAGTACTGACACCAGGGAAATCGACGAGTGGTCCAAGGCAGAGTGGCTCCCTGGATGCTGAGCTGCCCTACCAGCACACCACTGCTGGGCCCCATCCCCCTCCAACACACAGCTCCACTTTATCTGTTCCTTACACTGGGTTCTGGGTGAGATTTCGTTTGAAGGAAGGTTTAAAAAAATTTTTGAAAATCATTGTTTTGAACCATTCTGTTCGTTTTCATCTGTCCTGGGTGTGCCAAGGAAACCTACATGTTATGGGCTAACCTGGGCTAATGTGTGTGTCCTGAACTGACCCTGATTCTGGGCTATCCTGGGCTAGCGGGTGTTCCAAGCCAACCCAAGTACTCTGGGCTACCAAGTGTCTCTGGGCTAACCCTGGCTAATGTGTATGTTCTGGGTTAATAGGTGAGTCTGGGCTAAGCTGTGAGCGAGCTCCAGGCTAGCCTGGGCTGACACATGTATTCTGGCATAACCTGTGGGTTCTGGGCTACCCTGGGGACTTGTTCCAGACTCACCTGCAGGGCCTGAGGGGTCCTCATTCCTCTCCTGGAGACAAGCACAAGGATAAGAGCTCTGGTCCCTATGCCCTCCCAGTTTTCAGTGGTGGGAAAGGGGCCCTCAGTTTTCCTTCTGATAAATGAGAACGACCAGAGGTCAACAATGAACTTGGAGCTCAGTGGGGAGCAGTCACCTCAAAGGGCCTCAGGAGGACCAGAGCCAGCCTCCTCCCAGGCTCGTGGGTGAGGGGGAGGCCCGGCCACCTCCTGTGGGGGGCAGGCAGGACTGGGCTGGGAGGCTGAGGGACAGCGGGGCCATGGTGGGCTCTGCGGAGGAGGACAGGCAAGAGGAGGGCTCCCTGCCCTTCCCGACTCTTCCTGCAGAAGGAAGGCGGGGACCTCATTTAAGACTTGACTCCATCCCCAGCCTCACCAGGAACCATACCCTCAAGGAGGCCTGGCATTCACGCACAGCTCTGTGCCAGCCAACATCACCCCGGGCCACCCGTGGTTTTGGGGCATGGAGGATTATCTCTCCAGTTGACAGATGAGGCAACTGAGGCTCTGAGAGGAGAAGAGTCAGGACAGAGTCCCAGGTGCCCCTAGCTTTGATGCCAGTTCTTCCTAGACTCTGTGGCACCTCTCAGAATGCCTGTCCACGTGACCTCCCTCTGCCCTTGGTCCAACTTCCTCTGCCTCCCCCGGGGCACCAAGGCCAGAGCTACAGTGTCCCCTCTCTTGGTAACTTCCCTTCTGCCCCAGACTGAGGGCCTGCTTTCTTGGGGCTCTGCTGGGCCTGCTGGGAGAGAATTCCCTCCAGCATGTGTGCCCTGTGGGTGCCGCCACATCGTGCTGGCCAGATACAGTGACAGCAGCATCATTGCCCCCGATACCACTGAGAAGGCCAGTGCTGACCTCAAAGTGCTACCCATACCTTGAGTTAGGGACACCCCTCAGCCATCTTCTCCATTGGGCACATCTGTCCTTCCCACCTTCCTCCAATCAAATCCACTCATTCCATCCGTCCTTTAGTACCTAGTTCCTGAGCCCCTCCTGAGGGTGGGTGCTGTGTACGCCAGGCAGATGCCGCCCCTGTCCGCCTGCAACTTGCAATTCCTGAACCCACTCCAGCCTTGCTTCTACCACTCCCTCTACGTGCAAGACTCTCTCCTCATCCCCTCTTCCAGGAAGCCTTGCCTCACATGGCCCCCTTGAAAACAGCTCCCTCACTCACTGGGTGCCCTCCTGGCAACCCCAGATCACTTCCTAGGATGGATGGGTCTGGAAACACTCTGGTCCATGTGAGAGTTGGGTCCACTCCAGGCTGAGATCCTTCAATCCATCCCCTGCTTCTGGGAAGGCCAGCACTGCTATCGAGGCCACAACAAAGACCCTTCTCCCGTGTTGTCTGGGCCGGCCAGGGCTGGCACAGGGGTCTCTACACCCACCAGTTGTGCAGGACAGAGCAGCACCTGGGGACCGTGGAGAGACAGGCCATCTGAGCCTTGTCTTTATGGGTGGGACTTTTTGCACCCAAATCACCAGCCTGACCTAGTGTTTCTGTTTCTGGTGTCTCATTCACCCCTCATTCCCCCTGTTTGGCCAGAGTTAGGGATGGGTGGGCAATCCTCTATGGAGGAGTCCAGGGTCCTGGAGGGTGGGCCTGCCCACCCTCACCCCCAGCTCCCACAGAACAGGGGCTCCTGGTAGCCCTCAGGATAAAATCCTGACCGCCTCCAGAGGCCTGTGAGGTCAACAGGGTCTTACCCCTGCCTGACCCTTCAGTCTCGGCTCGTAGCACGCACCCCACCTCTGGGCCCGCTCCCCTGTCCTCAGGCTGCCTCCCCAAGCTCCCCCCACCAAGTCTTTCCCTTCACCTCTCCCTATCTTCTCTTCCTCCAGAAAACACAGCCTCAGCTTTGAAGGGGAGGTGGCACAATGACTTCTGAGCTCGAGGTCGTAGGCCTCCCGGGGGGAAGGAGGGAGAGGAGGGCTGCGGGGAGGCAGAGCAGGGGAGGGTTTGGAAAGGCAGAGAGAAGGTCCAGGAAATGAAGTTTGGGCTGCATTGTAGAGGGCTCTGGATGTCAGCACAGACAGGGGTTGCTTCATTCCACTGGGAGCCATTTAAGGTTGATGAGCAGGAGACGGACATGACAGGGCAGGCCCTGGGGGTCACTTAGTGGCTACGAGTAGGAGAGGGGCGGACCCGGAGGTGCAGACTAGGTTATGTCCACGCTGGGGTCTGAACATGGATTTAGGTTTGGGGGTGACCTTGGGCTTCAGTTTCCTTTTCTGTCAGGTGAGTAATCATCCTAACCTTGTGGAAAGAGACCGTTTTATGTGGGCCTTGACCGGCCTCATCTTCTCTGGACATCATGGCCTGCAATTCTGACACTGGCCGCTAGGTAGCAGCCAGCTCCCAGGAGCCCCACCTGCAGCCCCAAGCCTGGGCTGGGGGGCTTTCCCCCTGAGGGGACTGGGCTCAGAGCTGCCTCATCCCAGCCCGCTGTTTTTTGGTGGAATCGTCTCTCCTTACCCACCCACCATCTCCAGTCCAGACGGAGGCCTCGGGGGCCTTGGGGCCCAGAGGGGAGGCCATGAATGAGAAACTTGCTGTCCACACTGCCCATGTGGGAGCCTCTCTCTGGGACGGCTCTGTGCCAGGCACAGAGAGCAGGGGACAACTTGTGTAAGGTTGCCAGATGTAGCAAATAAATACACTATTTGGGACATAATTATGCTAAAAATTATTCATCATTAATCTGAAATTCAAATTTGTCTGGCAACCCTGGCCCTGTGGCACCGGCCATCCCGGGGGACAAGCCCAGTCATTTCACACATCCGCACTGAGCACAGGGCTGAGGGCTGTCAGAGAGGGAGCTGACACAAGGTGGGCCAGACCCAGCTTAGGTCACAGTCACCTTCCCCCGGATGCTTCTCCATCAATCTGTCCACCCATCCATCCACCCATCCATCTATCCGCCCACATCTCTGAGTCACTCCTTGAGGACTGGCTAGGCTCTGAGGACATAGAGACTACCAGCCACCGTCCTCACATTCTCATGGGCTCTAATTCCGTCTTTCTAGTTCCAGCCCACCTAGCTTCTCTCTGGAGCCTTTGCAGAGCCTGGTGGTGGAGCCAGATGGCATCCACCATTCCTGCCTGCGCTGAGGGCTGTGCCCACCATTCTGGCTGGACACATACACTCCACTTGCCCCCTCACTGGACTGGGGTGTTCAGAGGGCTGGGGTGTTGGCAATTGCACCTTTACCGGGTAGTCATGCGCATGAGTGGCGCCAGAAAGATCAGGGAAGGGAAGGGGGAAACAAGGGCTGAGGGAGGCCCGTTCTGTGGGCAGGTCCAGAGGAGGGGCCGTCCATGTGGAGACACCGTCTGTCTCTCCTCACCTCCCCGGGGAACAGGGGGCTCAGGACTCAGAAGGCCAGCTCAGGGATGCCTCCTGGAGACCAGCCTCATCTCCTGCTCCCACGATGGAAGATGTGGAAACTGAGTCCCAGAGAGGGGCAGTGAGTGACACAAGGCCACACAGTGTCCTGCTCCCGACTGAGCGTGTTGCCCTGTGTCCTCCAGTCTCTGATCTGCTCTAGCTCTTGGGCTCCACGAGGCACCTTCTGTCCCCAGGCGTCCCCAGCAGGCCATGGACTAGGCCATCTGCGGTGACGCAGCCTGGTGTCTGAAGAGCTATCCTCATCAGCCCTCCTCACCGGGAAGGAGATTCATGAGGCAGGCGAGTTAGTTTAAAGGAACCTGCAGTCTTTTGATCACCTTGATGGCTACAATGGATTTTGTTTCAGGGAGTATCTGTAAGACTTTAATTAAATCAGGAACTCAGGCCCCGCCAGCTTCCTTGCTGCTTATCAGCTTCTTAAGGCCGTGATTCATTACCAAGGATTATTTTTTTTCATCCCTGAAATAATCTTTAAAGGCCTTCTATCAGGGAGATTAAAGCCATAAGTCATACACGCACACGTGGACGCTTTCTTTTTGTCGGCACACGGTGGCGTAGAGCCACCCAGAGGACTGGGCCACGTGCTGCCCTGGCTTCCTCGGTGCCTGGGGACCCTCTGCTGTCCAGGCCAGGGAGAGGAGCAAGTGGGTGTGGCCCCCTGGCTGGGTGGAGTTTTGGCTGGGGGTGTGAGTGCTGGGGTAGCCTGGGTGGGTGGGAAGTAGGAGAGAAAGGAACTCAGCATCGGGCTTCCCCTTTCACCAGGGACGCCTGACGTCCTGGGTTAGAAAGGCCAGGCCTGTCACACATCACCCGCTACCCTCACCAACAAAATACAAAGGAAAGCAAGGGACAGAGGGACTGACTGAGCTGCTCTCTCGACCTGCGGCTTACCTTTTCCTCTTACTCTTCATCCTTTGCTTGGTGATTTCTCCTTCCTTCATTTAACAAACATTCCCTGGCCCTGCAGTGGGTCACTGTCGCTTCTGGGTGCCGTGCAGGGCAAGATGGATGAGAGGCCTTTTAGGGATACAGACAAGTAGTGAGTGATGACGCTACATTTATTTCTCTCTTCGTCTCTTTGCCTCCAGGTCCCCCCTTCCCTATCTTTCTCTGTCTCTGTCTCTCAAACCAGAGAAGCAAGGCTTTCTTTTCTAGTGAGAGGCAGGATTGTTACCGGAGGTAGTGGCCCTGGACTCATCTCGAATTGCTCACTGTGACTCTCCCTGGGCCAGCTTCCCTGGGGCAGAGTGGTCTCAGCCCAGGTTCCCAGGCCCTTGAGGATGAATGAGGTCCTTGGTTCAGCCTCTAATGGGGATAAGGGCAACCAGGGGCATGGAGAAAAGAGGGTGGCCTGCCTGCAGGATGGGGTGATGGGGCGATGGGGCCTCGGGTCAGGCTGCAAAGAGCTTGGGCCTGGAGCATAACCTGCCTTGCCCTGGCCCCCAGGCTCTAACTCCTAGGCCTCAAGTGCCTGTCTCATCTCTTTTGGGGGTGAACTATGAGGTGCTGAGACTCAGCTCTCGACAGACTCTTCCCATCATAGCCCTTGTCCACTGCCAAGTTCAGTGAGTTGCTGGTCACACCACAAGTGTCATGGCTTTGGAGATGCCACAGTTTGTGCAAAGTTGCTTGGAGTCACAGGTGCTGGCACGGATGGCAGGCTCCCTTGGCCTGTGGCTTTTGTGTGCGTGGGGGCAGGTGGGAGCCCAGGAAGTCTCACGTGGAGCTTCCGGGTAGGTCTAAACCGGGACCCGAAATCACACCACACCTGCTGCATGCTGGCCTGGGAGCAGCCCCAGGCACCGGTGGCAGGAGTTGATCTGCAAGGGGGTGCACGTGTGAAGAAGAAATTCCATGTGTGGATGTGGTGGACAGGGATATGGGGTGAGGGGACCCGGGGAGCTGGGAACCTGGGGTGGGTTGCCGCCCCTGCCCCTAGCACATGACTTTCCTTCCATACTCTTCCACCTCCAGGCCTTGGCACAGGCTGTTTCTGCACATCTCCACCCCCATGTCTACTGGGGTCATCCACCCATCTCATGCCACAGATCACCCAGATGAGGCCGGGTTTACCCCCCCGCGCACTGTGTGCACCCCCAGAGGCCTGAGCGGCCCTGGAGTTGATTTGGGCAGGGACCTGGTGGGGCTGTTGGCCTCACAGGGCAGGACCGAAGTGATCGGTTCGCTCCTGGGCCCCTCTGCCTGGCACAGGGCAGACCCGTGATGAAAGTTTGCCAAAGGAGAAGACGCGTCGAGGGAAGGGTGCGGGTTCCCTGAAGGGATTTGGAGACACAGAGTTCCCAAGAGGTGCTGCTTCGGGTCCCTGGTGATGCAGCATGGCCCAGACCTGGGGCCAGAAGCATCCCTAGTCCACGTCTGCCCAGAACACAGAGGTCTCTGTGATTCTGAGAACCAGCCAGGCTGGCCCCAAGAAGGGATCAGATCTGACACCCCAGCTCCTTTCTCGTGGGGCCACAGGTGTGGCCAGGGCATGAGCACACGGGAGAGCCCCCTTCCCTTCCCAGCCTCCCCAGCTCTTCCTGGGGTGAGGTGGGGCTGCAGGTGGAGATGGTGAGCTGGCACGCTCCGGGGGCTGCCACCACTGTGACCTGCTTCACAGTGCAGGCTGGCCAGGCTGGTGGACATTTATATTTATATTGATCAGTGTCACACATGAGGCCTTCATTTTCTGAAACGAAACTCAGAAATGTATGCAGAATTTTTCAAATCCAGGCCATCCTGGTTTTCTGTAACATCAGCTCCCAATAGTGTGTGTGTGTGTGTGTGTGTGTGTGTGTGTTGTGTATGTGCACAAAGCCCCTGGGTTTTATTAGACAGTGATTGAGTTTCAGGGGCTCTGGGCTGACCTGTGGTTCATTCAAAAGTTGGGGGTGAAGGCTGACCATGGAGAGGCAATTAGCTCGTAATCTCTGGGAGGGCAAAGATCTCTCCTTATAATGATAGCTTCTGCTTATCGGGCACTCAGCGAGCCCTCTGTGGGGAGTGTTATATGTGTATCGTTTCTGGACTGTATAACAACCTTGTGGCATAGTTGTTGCTGCCCCATTTTATAGATGAAGGAGCAGAGAGGCCGGGGTGCTTCATTCGCTCATTCAGCCATTCATGCACGCACGCATTCATCAGAATCTTTATGGCGGGCACACTGTGTGCTGGGTCCTTGCCGGGAAGTGAGGGAACTGGCCTGGAACCCAGCCCAGCTGGGACTAGACCTGGTCGTTTGCTCTATTGCAGGCCTTTCCCTGCGTCACTCCTGCTCAGAAGGAGGTGCTGCAAAGGTGCTTGATAGAAGCCTGAGGATTGGCTGGGTTCACAAACCAAGGAGATGACAGTGCAGGGAGATGGGGTCCTGGGGGTGCTGGTCTGGTCACAGCTCAGAGACAGGGCCACTTGGGACTGCCCGGAGATGCTTGGAATCCAGCCCTGGTCTGGTCCCAGCCCCGAGCCACCCTCGCATGCTTCACTCCCACAAAATCCTGCCTAAAAATGGAAAAACTCAACAGTCCTTTATCTTTCTGCCTCTCCTGAGCCCTGATTCTCCCCAATCCTCTCGGTAGCAGCCCAGCCCCCTTGGTTCCTGCCTTGGATACAGCACGGTTGAGGTTCTCAAGACCTTTTTGTCGTCTTGTGTTATATCAACACAGCAGAAGCAGCGGCAGCAAGGCCGATACAATAATAAAGCTGCTTATTTGTGTCAGGTTCGGTTTCATATCCCTGATCCCATTTTGTTCAATGACCCAAGGAGGGAGGTGCTTTTATCATCACGCCCATTTTCAGTTGAGGAAACTGAGCAAGGACTTTCTTTTCCCCGTGGGTGTTTCTGTGCCAAAATTTGGCCAGAATTCACTTGATACAGGGTGGGGGGCAGGAAAGCTGAAGGCGGCAGAAGCCTGTAGCTGGAAGAGCAAACTTTTGCAGTCACAGTCTTGGCATTGAAGCCTCAAGTGCTCTGGGGCTAATGAGAGCGTACCCCCCCCCCCACGTGGCTCTTGTGGGATGAAGTGAGATGCTGTGTGTGTAACGCCGCCGCTGGTACAGTGCCCGCACAGAGTAGGTCAGGATAAAAGAGGATGAGGAGAGAGGAAAGGGGGCGAGACAGTGACTCCCTTGCTGCAGAAGCTAAGCTAAGAAGCATGGGAAAATGTCCCCGGAAATTCCTGGTCCCAGCTTTCCCAGCCAGAGGGAGGAGGCTAATGGCACCATGTGCTAGGCCTGGAGCTAGGGATGTGGGATCAGATTCCCTCCCTGAGGTGCCTTTCTGCCTTTATGAAATGGGACAGGCTGAGCCACCATCGTCCGCCTTTCCAGGGCCTGCCAGCAGCTTCAACTATGTCACAGATGTGAAAGCTCTCAGAAAAGTTCCCAGCATTGCTCAAATCAGAGGACGGTTGGTGTTTCCAGTACTACCAATAATTTACTCTGTTTCACCTCTCAAATGATAGAGACTCCTGCCAGAGGAAGCTTCCACCCCGAGATGATTCATCCCCACACTATGAGCTCCCGCAGCCTGCCGCTGCACCATTCCACCTGCACCCCGCACCTCCAGCCCTCTCTGCTCCGAGGATCCGATCCTGGTTGTATCTTTGGGACCCTGGGATCTGGTACGATGGCTCCTGGAAGCCACGACACCACCAGCTTGCTGGGCGACTGCTGTAACCTCAGGGCTTTTGTCAAACGGCTGGGGTTGCTGGGAGGGTCCAGTGTGGTGGTGTATGGACATAGAGGCTGGCATGTAGCACACAGTGGGTGCTTAAGAAATAGTGCGCCCCCCTTTCTCAACTCCCCAGTCCTAAGTCTTCCCCTTCTGGAATATCAGCTTCTTCATGTACAGGAGAAGGTGGTTGGAGCTTGAAAGGATGGCAAGGCATGAGGCCACTCTTGGGGCTACCCCACACTCTCCAAGGGGCAAGGCAGACATCACTAATCAACTGGAAGCAGCCACAGAATCCTTCTTAACCTAGGATCCAGGAAACCTCAACCAATCAGTTCATGCAGGGTTTGAACTTCTAAGGGCTGGAACAGTCTTGATATGGGAAGGCTCAACGATTCTACAGGGGAGAGAACCTAAAGCTTGCAGTGTGACAAGAGAAGAAAGAAGAGGTGGAGGGGAAGCGGGGGAGGAAGATGATAATCCCTCTGTAAGCATAAGACCTGTTGCTTCCAGAGGGTGCCCTGAGATATAAGAGGGCCTGCCTGGCGGGCAGGTACAGGTTGGGGGCAGGGAACCCCAGGCCTTGGGCTCTGCACCCATTGCCCTTTCCCAACCCTGGGCTCCAAACAGGCTCCAATGCAGGTCATCACCACCATTCTTTACTGAGGGCTCACTCTTGCCACGCCTTGAGCTGGGCATGTGGGTCGTGATCTCACTAATCCTCACAGCCCTCTGCATCCCCATTTTACAGAGAGGCAGAGGCTAAAACACGGTGACTCGGTCGCCAAGAGTTGCACAGCCAGACAGGAGCAGTACTGGGAGGGCCCCCGTCTGCTCCTGCTGGATTTGCTCAGGCCATTAGCCAGGTCCCTGACAACAAATGAATTCTATAATTTGTAAACGCAGCCGAGTGGCTTTTACAGAGGAATGTCGGGAAGTGATAAAAAAAATATCTTCGATAGATTTACGGAGCCGCTGAGTGCTAGCATCTTGCCCCCTCCCGCTTTCTCCAGGACCCACATGCGACCGGAGAGGAGGCCCAAGAAGTCTTTTGTGGCCGGGCCTTCCATCGGTTTCTACAAGACAGGTTTACGGTGGCCTGGAGGAGACCAGGAATGCAACGCAGGAGGGAGAGGGCTGTCTCCGTCTAGGGCTCAGGCAGGAGTGTGACAGGCTGGCAGGTGAAGTCTGGTGGGGTGCTAGAAAGTTCTCTGGATAGGAGGCCAACAGGTGCCTTTCTGTGGCTGTTTCTCCCCCTCCCCTTCCCCTGCCTCAACCCTATCCCCAAAGCACTGAGCTTGCCTTTGCACAGGCTGCCCCTGTGCCTGCCCCTGCAGTGCCTGCCCCTTTTTCCTAGGTCACCACCCTTCAGACCCTTGAGGCTGAGCTCACCCCCACTCCGGGGGGCATCTGGGTCATGTCTTCTCCAGCCAATGCCTTCTAGGCCCCTCTGTTTTATCCAGCACATCAGGGATGCTCCATAACAAACAAGCTGCCTGATGTGGTGAGCTCCCCAGAGCTGGGGGCATTCAAGCAGAGGCTGTAAGAATGAGCTGAGGGGCAAGGCGATTAAGCTGGATGGCCTCTAAGACTCTTCCTCATCCTCTTTGGTTCCAGCCTGGCGCCAGAATACACGGAAGCCACTGAAAGAGTCTAGAGGGGAGTTATCAACTTGGTTTGCCCAAGACTAAGGGATTTCCAAGGATGTGGGACTCTCAGGGCTAAAATCAGGAAAGACTCTCTCTGTTCCTCTTTCTCTGGCAGGTGGGCAGAGAGACGAGGGACCTGCCCTCCACCAGTCTCCTGGGTGTTGTCTGCCCCAGCTGTCTGCCAGGCTGTGCCCAGCCAGGCCCCTGGCCGCTGTCTGTCACCCTGCCTGCTTCCTCCTGCCCCGGCTTGCCTGCTCCCTGCAAGGCAGAGGTGGAGAGGGTGCAGACTGGGGTGGGCTGAGGTGGGAGACTCCCCCTGTTCAAGTCTGCTCTTTACAGCTGGAGGGCAGACCTAGAGTGTGGAGGCCCCCAGGCCCCTTTGGAGAAACGGAGCTGCCATTCAGGTGTCAGTCCACAGTGGGGCTGGGCTGGGGCCCCGAAGCTCACCATAGCTGGGCTTCAGCCCTCCATGTGGCCTGGCGCTCAGCAGAGGCGGGGTGGCAGCAGATGGCCCTGGGAAGGAGCCAGGAAGCTCAGACCCTGTGTTGACCTCACCACTGACCTTGCATAAACCACTGCCTCTCCCTGAGCCTTGGTGTCCTCATGGGGGTGGGAGCAAGTCCTCCCTTCCTGCCATTTGCTGTGTGGCCCGGCTGGCAGGATCTGTAGCTGTGACACCTCAGGGGATGCAGAGGCTGATTCTTAACACGAACACCCTATCACAGGCCTGGTTCTTGCGCAGCTTAGCGGGGGGTGGACCCACAGTCTTGTTCATCACACACACACTGAGCGATATGCAAATTCCCTCATGGCTTCCACATCCGGCTCTGCACCCACCCACACCCACCTCCAGGCGCCCACATCCCCTTCAGCCACACATCCACCCCTTCCGACACTCCCGTGCACCTTTATAGCCCTCCATGCCTTCACACCCTCATGCACACACACATCCACCCCACCCCCGTCCCCAGAGCTACCTTCCCAGGGAAGGTGGGGAAGCAACAGAGAGAGATGACAGGTCAGGATGAAGAATTGCTGGAGAGGCTTTGCTCTGCAGCACGGGTGGGACTCAGAGATTTTGGGGAGCAGCAGGGTGGGGAGGTGGGTCAGCAAGGCACCCACGCCCTGTCCCCTCCGACCGAGCCCTGCAGTGGTGCCAAGGGGGCCCTGCTCCCTCCTCACAGCCTGGTTCCCGGCAGCGGCTGGGCGCTCTTAGCTCCACATCCCTAACCCCAAACTTTAAGCCTCTTTAAAATGCAGGAGGAAACAAGGTGGGAGAGTGGAGGTGACTGGTCCAAGGTTGCGCAGAAACCAGGAAGGAAACCAGATCTCCCCTCAGAGGCTACGAGATGCACTAGAAATGTGACACGCAAAGGTTGTGTAGGAGCCTGCAGGACGGCGGGCTTTCACCTGCTGGGGGCACCAGAACATTTTACTCACAAAGGCCAGAGGCTCCTCCAAGGGGCCATAGATCCAGGGGCCCACTGGGAGGAAGGTCAGGCGGAGCCAGGGGCCCGCAGCTCCGGCTGCTTCTCCCTCGATGGTCTCTCCATCTTCTTCCCCTCTCCCATCTCCCGGTCCCGCTTACCTGTTCATCTGTCTTGCTCTAGACTCTTGCTCTAGCTCTGGCCACAGCCTCAATCCAAATCCCAAAGAGCCTTGTCTGGGGCTACCGCCCACTGGGCCGCCCTTGATGATAGACCACATGATCTGCCCCAGGCTGCCACGTGTTCACTCCCGGTCCAATCAGTGCCATCTGGTGGGTGTGGGCAGGACCATTACAGCTTGATGGGGACATTGGGTAAGGCTTCCTGGAACAGGGAGTCAGGGCCCTATCTCGAAGGAGAAGCAGGATTTCAAAGAGTGGTGGAAGTTCTGTTCGTAGTTCAGGGGATGCTAGAAATGTCATCTGGGGAATGGCCCGCCTAGAGGGCCTCCGCAGCCATGGAATGAGTCAGAGCGAGTGCAGGGTGAGAAAGGCGGGTTGAGGGTGCAGATCATGGAGGATCTGCACTGAAGGAGTGGAGAGGGAGCCAGAGTGGCTGACAGGAACAAGGGTCGCTTGGGAGGTGGTGGAGGATTAGAAGAGGGCTGTGCCTCCCCAAAGCAATGAGGAGGGGTAACAATGTCAGTTGCTGTAAAGGGGCCCAGGGTGACAATTGGGAAGCTGCTGGTGACCCTGGTCAGAGCAGCTCCGTGTGTGTGTGGGCACGGCCTGACTGCAGGGGTGAGGAGTGAGGGGAAGGTGAGGGGTGGAGACAGCAGGCACAGATGCCTTTGGAGGTTCATGGGTCAGAGAGGGCCCTGAGTCCTGCCCGCTATGCACCCCTGAGATGAACAGTGGGCTTGCTGCTCAGTGCCTGGCTCTCCTGGGGGAGGAAGGGGGGGCACAGGAGACAACAGTGCAAACAGCAGCCGCCAAAGCTCTAGGGCAAGCTCATGCTGCATTAACAGGTGACATCTGTCCCGCTCTGCTCAGACCACGGCCCAGGGACTTCTTCCTTGGACGGGCATGAACAAACTGCTATATGTCCCCTGGAGGGCAGTGGTGGTGCCCGGGCCACAAACACCGAGCTGGGGGCAGGATGACTGAAGGACTTCTGGAGTTGGAGGGGAACATGATGATTGCTCTCAAATGTCTGAAAGTCTGTCCCTTCAAGCAAGAGGAATTCTACCTGCCCAGGGTAACTCCTGAAGGCAGAGCTAGCTCCAGAGCTGGGGAGAGTCAAGAGGTAATTTTCAGCTCAAATGTGGAAGTCTCTAGGTCAGCAGTGTCCCCCATTGGCTGCTGGGGGCACAGGGACAGCTGTGAGAGTCCTGTCACTGGCAGTAATGCAAGCAAAGGATGCTGCTTTGTCATACTTCTTGTACATCCGAGGTACCCGAAGAATATGTGGTCCAAGGGACACCCAAGAAATTCATGACATGATCTCTGCTCTTGGGGGCTGATGGTATCATCTGGAAAACTTGACTGGGACAAAACACCCGAAAGGAATTAGGGGAACGTCAAGGAGTGTCAGGTCCATTCCATGTTTCAGGAAGAACTTGGGCCCAGTTAGAGCTGTCCTGCACTGGCACAGGCTGTCTTGTAGACAGTAAGCAGCCTGTCCCTGGAGGAATGCAACTGGGATGGGGTAACCTTGGGCAGGGAGTGCAGGAAAGGGATTCCAGTTTGGGGCATGAGGAGGGAGTTGGATGACCTCTGTGGCTCCTTGAGTCCAGAGCTCCTTGGCAGAAAAAAACACTCACAGAACTCTGAGAGGCGCACAAGGTTACCGAGGACAGAGCAGAGATCCCAATATAGCTGGCGGGAGGAAGGCGGCAGCGGGCGAGGGGAAAGTAGGTCCCCTGAACAAATGAGGTGGGGCACGAAATTCACGAGGCTGGAAAGGGCTGAGCTCAGGGACTCATTTTTAAAAACTGCCTTTAAGAAAAATGAGGAAGAGAAATTTGGGCAATGGAGATGTAATGGAGGTTGTGAATGCATCTATCGGCTGCCAGCCAATTGGCCAGAGAGAGGGTCCTCCTGGAGAGCAAGGAAGAGGTGCAGATCAGTGGGTCTGGGGTGACTCCTACATGCCATGCAGGGCAGAGAGGAGCTGGTGATGGAATGCGGGTGACAGCAACGTGGGCGACCACCTCCTACCCGCACTTGCAAGGCTCTATAGCCGGGCCATTGTGTCCCCTGCCTGCCCTCAGGCACCATGCACTGACATACTTCTATCCCCGACCTCCGCTCAAGCTATCTCTTCACTTGGCCGCTTTCCTTCTGTCCAGTTGGGGGGCTTGTCCTGAATGACCTCCAAGGATCCTTCTGCTTGGCCTCTTGAATGGTGGGTAGAGGGGCTGCCCGAGTCACTCCCTGGGTGACTAAGTTGCCTTCACCCTTGTCTCTTTGGGAAGAGTAGATGCTGGTAGATGCTGGTGCTTTGGGGCCTTGCCTACCCTGCTCTGTCCCAGGGCAGTTGGCCTGTGGCTCCCTGGAGATAGAGGCTCTGTTGGATTCTTTCTGGTATGCCTTGACCCTGGTCTGGCCCCAAGGGCAGAGGGTGTTCTGAATGGATAGATGGATGGATGGGTGTGGAGGATTGGGGGGAGGGTGGCTGGCTGGCTGGATAGATGGATGGAGCAATTCAATCGGACCACCTGTATGCCATCTGGCAGAGGGCACAGTTAGCTGTGTTAGAAGGATTCTATCCTTCACTGGGTGGGGCGCGTGGAGGGAGAGGAGGAGGGGGAAGCAGGGAGGAGGTAAGGAAGGAGGAATTGGATAATCGAGCTCAAATCTGAACTACGGGCCCCAAAGAAGAGGAAGGCTCCCTTCCCGTCTCTCCCCAGGTCAAGGCGCCACGGCTGCTGCCACTGGCCTCTGCCAGAAGGGGGCTAAACTCCAGGAGCAGGGCCAGGAGGGGAAACTGATTAAGAATTGGCAGGCTTGGAGGCCCAGGGAGGGGAGGAGAATCACACAGCACAGGAGAGGGGCAGAGGGGAAACAAAGCCCCCATTGTCCTGAGCTTTCTTAAGGCACTGCCATGGCTCTCCTGGGACAGTGCCACTTCTCTGAAATCCCATACCTTCTTCTTTTAGGCAATTCCCATGAACCACTCTCTTCTCCAGGTATGGGAGGGCTGGAGTGGAGGTTGGTTAGGGGGATGCTGAGCTAAATCATCCCGACTGCCAGAGTCCCTCAGGCTTGGTCAGCAGAGCGGGCGGAGTATGTAGGACAGCTCTCTGTTCCCACTATACTGGCCCTCAGGAAATTCAGGGTCCCTGGAAGCCCCTGCTACATCCTCCTCCCTACCTAGATGTGGAGATAGAGGTGGTGGGGCTGGAAAGGGCCCCTAGAGGCTGCCCTTTATCTGGCCAGGGTGATGCCCAGGAGCCCAGGCTGCCCCCATGCTGTGCTGTGGGCCTGGGGAGGGTCCTTCTGCTCCCTGGCCCAGCCCTGCTGGCCGGGCTCCCTCCTGTGGCCCTGCAGAGGTGACAAGGCCCTGAAAGAGGTACAGCCATGGACTCCTCAGAAGCTGTTGCCAGGACCCCACGAGGCAGGGGGCGGAGGTAGCACAGAGGCAGCAGAGGCCCTCCTCCAGGAAAGGAGACGATCCTGGGAGGTATGGGGGAGCCTGGAATCCAGCAGCCACTTCACACCTTGCCTGTTAATTGCCAGATTGATTTCAGATCCCAGTCTCCAGGAAGACCCCCAAATCCATCCCTCCACTCCTCCCTTCTCTGGGCTCAGGAGTTATCCTTAAAACCACAGCTGTCCCAGCTGCTTTGGTTAAGTCCCCTGTTGAAGAGCAGGCTTCAGGTTCCAAAGCAGGTCCAGGGTTCTGTGTAGGAAAAGTTTTACCCTGAAGGGAAGCATGGTAGCCCATAGGGTGTGATTGGAAGGGTGTTAAGAAGGCCCTTTTGAAAGAAACTGGGTCATTTGTTGAGACGTGGATGGACCTAGAGACTGTCATACAGAGTGAAGTAAGTCAGAAAGAGGAAAACAAATATCGTCTATTAACACATATACGTGGAATCTAGAAAAATGGTACAGATGAACTGGTCTGCAGGGAAGAAATAGAGACACAGATGTAGAGAACAAACGTATGGACACCAAGGGGGGAAAGTGGGGGTGGTGGTGGTGGTGGTATGAATTGGGACATTGGGATTGACATGTATACACTAATATGTATAAAATAGATAACTAATAAGAACCTGCTGTATTAAAAAAAAAAGAGAGAAGTCCCTTTTACCCAAATCCCCATCTTACAGAGATGCCCTGATGTCCATAATTCCACCATTAGAAGGCATTCCTTTGGATGAATTAGGCCAACAGTCCAGGAGTCCAAAATGTGGAGGCACAGGAGAAGGAACAGAGAAGGCTGAACTCAGGCCCAGACCCTGGTGATGGTTGCAGGTGAAGGGGCCACCAGGAGCCGGGTAGGGTCAGTCTATGCAGGGCATGTTATTGTTCCCCAAGGAGGTACATACCAACTTAGTAGGTACATCGAATGGCTGGGCAGCCACTGCGTCCCAGTCCTGAGCCAAGCACAGTGACAGTCTCTAATGTCAGCACAGCCTTGTGAGAGGGCACTATTAGCCTCATCTCCTAGTTTGGGACACTGTTGTGCCCAAGGTCAGGTGACTCATCCAAGGTCACGTGGCTCTCACACACAACTGGGACTCAAGCTTGGGTCTGCTGCATTCCAGGAACTACTTCAAGTCTGAGGAGGCTTCTAGGAAGCAGGAGAGCTGGACTGAGGTGGACGTGCTGAAAGGCGGACCTGAGCTCAAGCACTCTGCAATGCCAAGAAGCCAAGGCAGTGAGGTTCTTCAATCCGTTGATGTTACAAGCCAGGCACACCCAGCCTTGGGCTTCTGGCCTCAGCCTCTCTGACATCCTGCAGGGGCTCAGAGCCCCACGGGTGGGAGGGGCTGGAGGCAGTCCTGCAGCCTCAGCCCAGCTTCGGCTCACAGCTATTCTTTCATGGCCTTAGAGATGCGGGCTCTGGGCAGGCCCACTCTGGGTCAGCTCTCATACTTGGGGAAATGACATCATTGCTCATCCCCTCTTTGCGTGGACCTGATTACTAATACAGCACTCCGTGTTCCCACAGCCATCAACAAGGGCCTCTTCCTGGTAGCATCACAGATGGACAGAGACATCCTCCCCCAGCCCCTGTGCCCAGTAAGTCGCTGGAGGGGCTCCCTGAGGTCAGCATGTTCCTTTCAAGGTGTGTCCTTACTTTGCCAGCCTGCTCTGTGTGTGTGTGTGTGTGTGTGTGTGTGTGTACGTGTGTGTACGTGTAAGTGAAGCAGCAACTGTGAAAAGTTTGGTGCAGTTCCCAAGGGTCTTTGCTCAGCCTGTTAGCCTCATGAGAGCAGGGCCATGTCTGTTTGGACCCCTCTCTCCCACAGTGTGCCTGACATGTAGCAGGAACTCAGTAAGTATTTGCTGAGTGAATAAAGGGCTGAGTGAATGAATTAGAACTCTGATCCCCCAGCTCAGGAAGGCGAGGACAGTGAACTCTTCCTCCCTCTCAGAGGGAAATCTCTGGGTGACGACCTCAGTGCTTGCTCGGTCATGGCTGTGCTGTATGGCCCTAGGTGAACAGCTTGATATCTCTGTGCTCAGATCCCTGGGAATGGTGTTCACTGTGGAGAATGGCTAATGACATACAAGTGTTGGGGGGATAGAGTGGACAAGAGGGTTCTGCCTTTTGTAGAAGGTGCCTGCAGTGGGAACCACAGGGGAAGTGGGGGCCTCTCCCCCTCCTCCAGGGCAAGGCTGACACAGGTTAGAACATAGCAAGATCCTGAGGGGCTGGGGAGGAGGAAATCCCGGGCCTGGCACAGTGCCAGCACATGGGCAGGCACTGGGACTAGGGGGTCCAGAGCAGGCTGGATTGGGGGCTTGGCCAGGGCTTGGAGTCAGGGGCTGGCTCTAGCAATGGCTGGGGGCTCACACTGGATCCTCAGTGAAGAACTTGGTCAGGGCCTGGGCAGAGCTGGGCTGAGTTCTCAGACAGAGTCAGAGTAGAGGTCGGGCCTGGGGCTGATTTTAGGACTTCAGCCCAAGGCTGCATCAGAGGCTCCCTCAAGTAGGGACAGGGTCAGCCTGGGGCCACAGCATATTTTCTCTTTGATGGGAGTTGCTAGGAGCAGATCTGCTGCCCTGGCCTCATTTGCTCTAAGCAGCAGTCAGCTGAGTGGGTGGATACAGGAGGTTTTCTGAGGGCATTGGCCTTCGAGGTGTCTTCCCTGTCCCAAAGGTGTTCTCAGGGACCCAGGCTGCCCAGGGACCCAGGACCATTTCTTCCTGTGTATGCATTGTGACGGGAAGTGCAGGAGAACTGCCCCGCTAGCACTGACTCTCCAGCAGCTGAAGGGGATGGCATCATGATTTCCACATGTGCACAGCACCTTACAGTTTATAAAACTCCTTCCTTTCCAGCACCCTTTAATCATCTTCACAGAGACGTGAAGCAACAGGCATGCCAAGAGATGATGCTCATTTTACAGATAAGGAAAATAGAGGCCCAGAGAAGCTAAGAAGCTGGCCCAAGGCCACTCAGGAGGTAGAGGCAAAGAGGCAAAACAGCAAAAGTCTCTGACTTCCCATCTGGCGCGCTACCGCACGATTGCCTGACTGCTGCCTGGTCCTGCGTTCCCTGCACGGGATACCATCCCCAGGCACTCACATCCATGGCCCTGCTGCTCACTGATGCCCTGCAGAGTTTAACAAGGCGTGCCTGCCCTGCAGCCCTTGCCACGTCTGTCCAAGTCGCCTCAGTCATCAGCAAGTCATATCACTGACATCACGACCGCATAAAATTAATTTATTTAGTTAAGGAAGGTGTTAATTAAGAGTTCTCCTTTATTGTGTCTTTGCAGACAGCTCTCAGGGGCTTCTGAGTTGTCAGTGCTGGTGACAGCAAAAGCTAATGGTATCACAAGTTATTAATAGAACAATTAAAGAGGGGGAGGGGGCAGGAGCTGGGGCGGTGGAGGATGGGAGGGAGGGAGAAGGTTGGGGGAGGGGAGAGCATGGTCCCCTACTTCCTTCTCCATAAGTGGGCTTCCCTCTGCAAGTCCATCCCATTGCAGACATTCCCTGGAAGATCTGGGGTTCCCTGCTGGGCCCTGTGGTGTTCAGATGTGTTGGTGGAGATAAGACTATTCTGAGATGGTAAGTGGACTGCGGTCCTAAAGGGAGGCACGCCTGCAAGAGCTCAGCCCCGGCCCATTGCTGCCCACGCTACCTCATTCCTGGTGTTTGCCTTGAGGAGTGTTTGCTCTCACACAAAGAGGTCTTTCTTTGCTTGTTGCCCCCCTTATCCTGTCCCCGAGCATCTTGGGGTGCAGATAGTGACTGGGTTGGCTCTGGATCCCCAAAGCTTAGCACCGAGCTTAGGGCATCATGGGAGGTCGGCAGACGTTTACTTCTTGCTGAGAGACCCTGAGGTCTGGGGAGGGAACTGTGGCAGAGAGACTCCCCCAGCCCTCCATCCCCTCTCAGACCCCTCAGCCTTGCAGCCCCGGAGTTCAACACCTGGGGAGTGGATAGATCTTTGCTGATGAAGGTGGGATGCATTGCAGGTGTGGGCAGCCAGGTGTGGGGAAGGCTTGCCAGGATTAGGGTAGTTAGGTGGTTGGGGAAACTTCAGTAAACTCTGTGCAAGGACCTCCCTCCCCCACCCATGGGAACAGGAGGGAAAAGAAGAGATTTTTTTATCTTTTAAATTGTTTTTAATTATTTGGCCATGCCGTGCGGCACGTGTGATCTCAGTTCCCTGACCAGGGAGTGATCCCATGCCCCCTGCAGTGGAAGCACGGAGTTTTAACCACTGGACTGCCAGGGAAGTCCCAAAAAGAGGTTTAAAAAAAATTTTTTTTTTTTTTGGCCACGCCATGCAGTTTGTGGGATCTTAGTTCCCTGATCAGGGGTTGAACCTGGGCCCTCGGCAGTGAAAGCACTGAGTTCTAACCACTGGACCACCAGGGAATTCCCGATTTTAAACTATTTTAGGTAAACAGCGATGGCTGTAAGGAAGCCATTTGGTGCAATGGAGAGAACACAACCCAGGACCTCAGACCCCCAGGTCTGTCCCTGACAGGCTCTGTGACCGCTCTCTGGGCCTGAGTTTGCTTGTCTGTGAAACAGAGGGACTGGGCTAAAATTGGCAGAAGTCCCTTCTGATGCCCGATGCATCCCACATCTCCCGTATCCCATACAGTCACTTCTGGAGAGCACCAGCCACCTTCTAAGAGATGTGCCAGGCCCTTTTGTGGTTATCATCTTGAATGCTTACAGCGCCCTGGGAGGGAGATACTTGTATTATCCCCCATCACAGTTGGGAAAATTGAGTTTAAGATGGGAAAACAGAGGCTAAGTGACTTGCTCAAGCTCCCAGGTGGTCTACAGTTTAGGTCAGTGCTCTTTCCAGAATATCAGACCACCTCCATTGATCACCTGGGGTGGGATGGGTACAGAGGAGACCACAGTTTAGATGTTGGCTGACTGGCCAGGGCAGGTAGGGTTGAGGGAAAGGAAGACAGAGCACCCTATGTGACTCACTAGGCCCAGTTGTCAGGCTACTGGAGCCTGGCAGGGACAGGTCTGAGACCATCGTGGAACCAGACACAGCCTGCACTGTGAAGTCCAGCAGCCAACCACCTGAGCTACCTTCCTCTGTCCTTCCTCCTCTCATCTCACAGACAGACTGTCATTTATTCAACATACATTTATTTGGGGGCTGGCCTGACAACTAAAGATGAGCTCGGACTGGTTGCTGCCCTCAAGGAGCTCAACACTTAGTGGGGAGAAGGTCCCATAGACAGATAATTCCACGATGGATCACGGGGGCTGGGATAGAGGCAGGCTCAGGTCTGTTGGAGGCTCCCTGACAGGATGGATCACTTTCCTGAGGGAGGTGGTCAGGGATGACTTCCTTAGAGGAAGTTACCCTTGAGTGAAGTCTTGAAAAATGAACTGATGTTCACCAGGTAGAGGGGTAGGACTGTGAGATGGGCCAGACATGTGGAGGGAGCTGTGTGGGTAGAATTCTGCAAGTGTGAAACTACTAGGCTGAAGCCTAGTAGGAAGAAGGGGGCCCAACAGTTAGGTGACTGGGCTCAGAGCACACAGGGCATCGCGTGCCACCTTATGGACTCTGGACCTCATCTGGAGGGCACTGGGGAGCCACTGGGGGATTTGAGTAGGAAAATGGCATCTGTACCCTGATCAGATCACCCTGCCACTTTCCTGTTCTGGGTACCAAGGACACTGCTGAGAGTGGGGATGAGGGGGTTTAGTTTGGGTTCCTCCAGAAGCTGCGCCTGAAGCAAGTATTTAAATGCAGGAACGCTAGTAGGAAAAGAAAGGCAGTGGGACCACTTTTGAGCCAGTTACCATGTATGTGAGTGGAGCTGGGGAGCTCTGAGAGCTGGAACAGATCACGCTCCAGTGTTGGACCACCCAAGGAGGGAGGGAGCTGGGGCATTTATCCACCAGCTCCCATCAGTCATTGGCTGAGGGCTGCTCCCAGGAGACATCAATTCCCTGGCATATCTGGTCTTCCCTACACAGTCAACAAAGAGGACCCCAGCTGTGAGAGAAATCCTCATGCAAAGAAATGAAGATGCTGGCAGTTGGGCCAATGTGCTCTGAAATGGTAAGGATGACAGCATATGGATGGGGCACCAACAGCATCTGCTTCCGGGGCTGAGCAGGAAGAACTTCCTAGAAAGGAGGGCAGAGGTTAGTTTCCACTAAACCTCAGTCATCAACCGCCTGGTTGAACAGATCCCAGGGTCAGCCGCTGATGGAAGAACTGCCTCCATGTTCACCTTCACCAAGACATCAGCCTGGGGGCTTGCTCTCAGGACGGGAGGGAGGGGAAAAGTTGGTCCTAAGCTCCAGCTTTGGAGAAATTGATCTGAGTTCAAGAGCTGATTGCCATTTATAAGTTGTGTCCTTGGGCAAATTACTTAACCCCCTTGAACTTCAGTCTTCTCTGAAAAAGGGGAGATAATAGTACCTATACATGGGATTGTTGTTATCAGTAAACAAAATAATGAATGGGATATATTTAGCCCAGTGCCTTGAGTACATTACGTGCCAGATAAATGTTTATTATCATTATTATATTATTATTATTCCAGTGATACATAAATAAGGGAGGGACAAGATAAAGCCTTGCAGAAAACACTGCCATCTTACCAGGCCAGAGTAATTTTTAGTGGCCCATGTTCTTCTTGGGAGTGAAAGAGCAGATTCCCATAGCACTTCTGGACTTTGTGAGCTCAATTTGAGCCATTGGCAAGTGACCTTATATATCTGTTAATGTAGATACTGGCTGTGACAATCACTTCTTTGTCCGTGACACCTGTTGTCTCCTCAAAAACTCAAAGATCAGCTTCAGACATTATCTTGTCATCATTTTATTATCTTTAGACTGTCCCTGAAGCTGACTTTGAAGATGTGGAGCAGAGGAAGGAACACTGGGCAAGGAGCCTGGATTCTAATACAGGCTCCAGAATGAATGTCAGATTCCTCACCTGGAATGCGGGACTAAAACCAAATTGTCTCTGTCTCCAACTAGGGTTGTTTAAGAATTAAATAAGATTATGAGGGGGAAAAAGGTCATGAATATGGAACTGCTTTGAAAACTACAAATCACCATCCAAAGTCTTTACCAGTGGCAGAGAACTGGGACTACAGCCAGGTGACTTGACTCCTGACCCTAGGCTTTTTCAAAGGGTCTTAGTAATCACAGCCACTGGAGAAGCCACAGATGTCGTCAATGCCACACCGAGGATGGTTCAGCCGGACCTCTGGGGCAGGCAGCTAGGGAAGAAGAAGGGTACCTAGGAAACCCTGGGCCTTGGAAGAGAGGCTTGAATTTCTTGCTCAGGGACATCAGTGGGGGATCCTCTCAGCTGGCTCTCAGAGGATGGGAAGGAGGAAGATGGGATTGGCAGTTATTAAACCAAGAGACGGTGTGGTTATCTGGGAAGAGTTATAGCCAACTGGGGATAGGTTTCCTCATTTCCCTATGGATGCAGGGACCTCTCAGGATGTGGCTAAAGGGCCTCCTGTCCACACCCCGTCAGTGAGGCCCAGGGAAGCTGGCTCTGGCCAGGTAGGCAACGCTAGTGGTCTGCTGGAAGCCATGTGGCTTCCCCATCTCCCTGACCATAGATTGACCCACGCTGGGATTGGCTGGGATCTAGCCTTTGATCCCAGCCAGAGTGAACCCAGCTCTAGCCCCAGGTCAGTCTTGGTGTTCTGCAATGGGAGATGACAGTGGGCTGGAGAGGATATAGGGCTGGGGATGGAGGCCTAGAAAGAGGGTTCTCTGCTTACACAAGTAGCTCTAGACCCATTTCCAGAGAACCATTCAGGGAACCATTTTCACTTTTGCTCAGAGAAGGAAGGTTACAGCCCTAGTGGGGGCAGAGACAGGAAAGAGCTCATGCCCCAGCTTGGGATGTCTGGGTGGGACGTATTCTCTAGAAGAGGCCAACAGTTTCCCACAATGCCAGGGGGTGGAGAACACCAGGCTGATGCATCATCACTCTCTCTGAGCTCCCTTGGTCCCATAAAAAGTACCAAAGTGGACAAATTTGCCATCCTTCCTGGACCCCACTTAGAATACCATAGCCCTTGCAGGGCTGGTTTGTACCCTGGGGGTATTTCTCTGTGAATTCTTAATTGAAGAGATCCAAGATATAGAAGGAGGATTCTTAGTGCTGTTTAGAGCCCCTCAGCCTCCTGAGAAAGTCCTGTATCATGGAATCCCAGGTCTCAGACATGACTGGTTCAGGGCCGGGGAATACAGTATTGAGAAGATTTTGCTTAGGTGTGGGTGCTAGTTTTCAGTTTTAATCTGTATTCAGGGACCCAGTCAAACTGATTCCCTGATATTTTATTTTATTATTTTTCAATGCATAAACCTCTATAAGGTTGGCTCACTTTGTAGTTTAGGTAAAAACCTTCAGATCTGTGGCTTTTCCCCTTTTTCTCCTACGGCTTACATCCACTTAACACTCTGAATGCAGAATATGCTTTGTGAACTGAGATTACGAAGGAGGCCAGTTTGGAAGGATGACGGCCGTAGCAGCCAGAGGCTCAGTGGAGGGGGACCTGGGAGAGGAGATTCAGGAATGTAGTGGAGGAGGCAAAGAGAAGGTATCGGTAAGCAAAAGAGTAACAGTGAAAGGTGAATCATCCAGTGGGCTGGGAGAGGGAGGGGTGAGAATTGAGAGGAGAAGGAAAAAAGAGAGAGGAGAGAAGAAAAGAGGAAAAGGGAGAAAAAAGGTGCAGTGAAATGTGGGGAAAAAACATGGGGGAAAGAGCGAGGCGGAAGAGAGGGGGATGAAGAAGGTGAGGCAGGGGAGGGGAGGTGGAAGGGAAGTGAGAGCAGGGTAGGGCAGGGACGCGGAGGCCCCAGATCTGGAGTCCTTTTCTCTACCAAGCATCTGCACGGCAGATAAATGCCATGCAGCTGGGCTTTCTCTTCTTAATTGACATATTTGAATCTGTCCTCACTTGACAAATCAGGCCATTTATTATTAGCGATGACAGGGATAAATATCACAGGCATTCACTTTACATCTGGGCCCCCTGATAATAGAAGTCAACACACCAGCCTCTCTCCCCGCTGCTTCCTCACCTCTTCTCTAGGGCTTCTTGGCAGGGAAACGGAATGGCCAGGAGCTGTCTGAAGCTGAAAGCACCTACAAACAACCTAGTGGGAAGCTCGCGGGTGGGAACTGTCCACGATCAGAGTGGTGCTGAAAGCCCACTGCACCCTGTGGCTCCAGGGGGAGGCTGGGTGGCTGGGAGCTGTACATGACCTGTATACTGCTGAAAGCATCCACTAGTGCCAGAGGGGTCAGAGATCTCAGGGCTGGAGTGGCAGGAGTGCTCCTTCTTGGCATAGAACACAATTACTTCCAGCACAGAGTGAACAGTGGCTTAAATTTACCATGCCTGGCCCTGGTTCTAAACACCTTGGATGATTTGAAGCGCGTCCTTCCCTTCTCTGGGTCTCAGGCTTCCCCCCTGTAACATGAAGAGCTGGATTAGGCGTCCCCTTAGGGCCCTCCAAGCTCTAGCCCTTTCTGCTACTAAAAGCCTTTAATAGATTCCCTCTGCTTATAGGATCAAGTTGTAAATTCCTTGACCAGGCCCTGAAGGCCCTCTCTGATCCCTTTCCACTTCCTCACACTATCCTCATTCCAGCCAGAAGAGGCTTCTTTCCATTCCCAGACACAATCTTCTTTTTCTCCCCCGAGACTTGGCCATCCCCACTGCTCGACCCTCTCCTCTGGCGCTCTCCTTTCTCAATCTCTGAAACAGCTGACTCTCTGGGCCCCTCATTAAGCAACCATAGCCTTACACTTAGTGTGACTCCAGCTTTCTGTGTCAGAGACTTGAGAGCGGGCCTATGTCTCATATGGCTCTACAGGGCCATATGCTGACTCAGACTTATGCTCTGAGTCAGCGATCAGTGGCTCGCTGGAGTTTCTCATGACTGTGTGAATGGGTCATGGGTGACTACTTGTGGTACTTTGACCCACCAAGCACTTTTAATAAAACCACTATCGGTCTTTCAAGATTATCAATGAAGGAAGAGTTAGCTGAGGCTTGTGTCCCCTTCTCTGAAAGAGAATCCTTCTGGGGCTCTCACTCCATGTCGGCCTCAGTGGGCAAGGTTGCGTTCCTGTAGACACAGGACCCTGCCTCCTTTCCCCCTGAGGTGGCTGAGACATGCCAGATCATGTACACAAGCCTTCATCTCCCTGTTTGCTCAGAGCCTTTGGGAGTTGACCCAACATCCTCACAGTTATCATGGCTGCGTCAGTTTTAATCTTAGGAACCTTTCAGGGAGCTTCCTATCCACCCACCCCAGTGGGACAGCCCAGACTGTTCCATGGAGAGAGGCTCTTTCTTTGGAACTCAACCTTGGAGGGTCCACCGTGATTTTGTTTGTGGAGACAGGAATGTGCTTGTACACTGTTGCAATACAGGTGAGTTGCCTCTCCCCCTGCTCTCTGAAAACCAAAGGGCTTCCATCTGTTGAGGTGAAAAAGCAGGTGGAAAGGTGGGAAGAAAAGAGAGGTGACTCTCTTTGCTCCATGAAACCCATGAGGAACTCAAGATGGCCCAGAAGTGGGCATTATGCATCCCTTCTCCATTTCAGTAGGGAAGGCAGAATCATTTCCTGTGGGTCTAGAAGACCCTTTGGAAGAAATCACTCTCCTTCCTGCGTCTATTATCAGCCCAGACACCAAGGCACTGGTGTGTGACACTCTGCCCACTGCTTGGTAGAGTCTTTGAGGCCATGACTGGTAACTGAAAGTGCTATTTGGGGACCACCTGGCAAGAAGTGGCTTAGAGGGGAGAGCCATGCTCGTTAACTGATATGATTTTGTCTCACAAACCTGAGCCATATGTTTTGTGGCCTCAGTTCCTACAGAGGGAGTGGGCTAGAGCACTGCCTTTCCCCCAGAAATACTGGCATCTTTTCAGGACCCCAGGGTTCCCCCATGTCACCTCATAATATCGGATGTGAAGAGGCTTGGAGATGATCTAGATTCTAGATCAACTCCTTCACTTAAAGATGGGAAAACTGATGCCCAGGAAATGGAAACCAGTTGCCCAGGTCACCTAGCAGAGAAAGGAGCCCCTTCAATGCTTGGCTCCGGTCCTGCACTCTTCCTCCTCGTGCCGGAGGTGTTTGCATCGTAATAGACTTGTGGAGGCGGAAGTGCCTCTGTGACCCCTCTAAATGGTGGGACTCCAGGCATGGTGACCGGTGGTGAGACAGCTGCTGGGGATACATCCTGAGGGGCTGGTGCCTCCTGCCTTGTGGAAAATGCACATGACCTCAGGCAGGAGAACTATACAGGGAGCAGGGACAGCAGGATGGCCCTTTAGAAACTGCTCTTAGGGCTCCGAGCCCTCCCAGCCTGATGTGGGTGGGAGGGCTTCACTGTCTCTGCACCAGGGGATGGGTGGCTCTGGAGAAGCTAATGAAGCTGTCTTCCCACCGACGTGCAGAGACAGCGACGGGTGGCTCATGGGGAGAAGGCAGGTGTTGGCACATGGCCCATTGGGCAGGGTAGAGAGCAGCACGTCCCTCAGTGTCATTGTGGGTCACAGTGACTGCTGGGTCCCCAGGGAGGAGATGTGTGGGCTCTGGGATGCAGTGACAGGGATCCCCGGGAGAGCCAGTGCCTCCCATAGCCCCCTTTGTATGACAGGTAGATGAATGTCAAAGTTAGAAGGGACAGAGCAACAATATAGTCCAGCCTGCTTACTGTCTAAGTGGAGATGTACAGACCCAGGGAAGAGTAGTGAATTGACCAAATTCACACAGCAAGCCAGGTGTCCCAGGTGGTCCGGGAGAGCGAGAAGAGAAAAAGATGATTCTGTCCTCACCTGCTGAGGGTGGGTGGGAGGGTATGGTCCCAACTTCTTGCCCAGAACTGGAGGCCCTGATGATCTGTCTGCCCCTTCTCTTCCTCCTCACGCTGCAGCCCAAGCCATCGGCCTACACCCCACGAGGGCAGGTTGCCTTCTGAGCCCGCTCCTCTCTGTCTAATAACGTATGGGAAGCATTAACCCAAATGCCTTTTATAGTAGCACTTTCTACTTGGCATGTGGAACTAACCCTTGCACAAGCCCCCACCGGAACGGTACCACCCCCTCCATTATTGTTCAGGGAGAACCTCCTCAGAGAACTTTCTCTTCCATGGCAGCCATTCCTGAAATTATTGGAAGTGTGACTACTCGAGATGCCAGAGGCCCACTTTCCTGATGTGTGGGGGACAAGACAGGCCCAAGAAGGAGAGAGAGATTGAAGGAGAAAAGGGCAAGTGAGTCCTTGGCCTCTCTGAGCTCAGAGCAGTTTTACCACAGTCTTAGTCACTGGGAACTTCACTTCCCACTGGTCCAGGTGGTCAGTCTGGCCTGAGGTGGGCCTGTGGGGTTTGGCTGAAGAGACGGGAGAGAGAGCAGTCCCCAGCTGTGGTGGATTCCTTCACCTCTGTTAGGGGCTCCCTCTCATTCAAAGTGCTCTGGTGGTCATTAGCTCACCTGGCCGGTGCCACTGGAGCCCCAGGAGGTGATCTGGGAATCATTAGCTCTACTTCCTTGATGAGGACACTGGGGTCAAGCCAGGGAAATGACTAGCCCAAGGAGACAAGTGGGTGAGTGGCATTCTTCGTTCACTTATTCATGATGACATATATTTCTTAAGCACTTACTATGGCCAGGCCCTGTGCTAGGTGCTGGGAATATGAAGGTGAGCAAAGCAGACATGGTCCCTGCTTTCAAGGACCTTTCAGAGACCCCAGGTTCCTGCATCACTGGGTCTCTGGCCTCTGGAAGGACACACATTGACAGAAGCTCTGTCCTGAGAGTGTGCCCTTGAAGCTCAGGGTACAGATTTGTATTTTAGAGCTTGTCTTCCTGCCCCTGGGGCTTTCTTTATAACTCATCCACAGCATCCTTGAGGGCACCACTTCCACTCTCTCTGAAGCATCCATTGACCCCCTGCCAGTACTCTGTCTTCAGCTCTCCTCCTGCCAGTGACCCTTACAGCTCTTGAATGTGAAGGATAGGAAGTAAAGACACCTCCCATCCCCCCAAATTCCTGCTGCCTCAGGCAGATGAATGGAGACATCCAGCCAATCTAGGGTCAACATTTCCTAGGGTTTGGGGAATGAAGGGGCCCTCGTTTCGATGCCACTGCAGCCTCTTCCCTCCCACCCTCACCCCGTCCTCCTCATCTTCAGCCCGCTAAGACCAGATTTGTCTAGCAAAGTGGCATCATTATAAACACATCAGCCTCCTCTGGACGTCTGCACCCGTTCCTGCCAGCCCATCCAGGCTCGATTACTTCTGAGGCTGTCTGGGGTAATTAAGTGACATTAGGACTCATCCCCCGCTGTAATGCAGTGCTCAAAGCCCTGGGCTCCTGTGACCTGGGAGTCACAACTGCACTAAGGCCTTGTCTGCCTAATGCACTGCGCTGTGATTGTGGCTAATTACTCCAAAGACAGGCCTCATTAGTGGCGGGTTTGTGCTGGAAGGTGGGGAGCAGGCTGCCACTCTCACCTCCCGCAGCCCACCAGGTCACAGTCTGGTCTCCCCTCTTCCCCTGCAGGTCCGGCTTGCTTTGCTCTGCTGTTGGGTGAGATTAGAATAAGGCAAGGGCATTCCCAAAACAGGGTGTACAAGGTCATAGACTGAGCTCCAGGGCCTTCAAGAACTTTCTGACTGCCTTATTCAGCTGAGGCCCAGAGGGGGTTACTGACTTACCCAAGGTCACACAACACAAGTGAAATGTGCCACCTTTCTTAGCCTGCCTGGCTTAGAGGTGAGGATGGACTAAATGAAAGTATGCATAGCCAGGACGTATCTGGATCCATAGTAGTGGGAAGAAGGGCTCAAGAATGCCCAGGAGAAGGACTTCCCTGGTGGCGCAGTGGTTAAGAATCTGCCTGCCAATGCAGGAGACATGGGTTTGAGCCCTGGTAAGGGAAGATCCCACATGCCACAGAGCAACTAAGCCTGTGCACCACAACTACTGAGCCAGTGTGCCACAACTACTGAAGCCTGTGTGCCTAGAGCCCACGCTCCACAACAAGGGAAGCCACCGCAATGAGAAGCCCATGCACCGCAACAAAGAGTAGCCCTTGCTCGCTGCAACTAGAGAAAGTCTAAGTGCAGCAACAAAGACCCAACACAGTCAAAATAAATAAATAAATAAATATTTAAAAAGCTACAAACAATAAATGCTGGAGAGGGTGTGGAGAAAAGGGAACCCTTTTGTACTGTTGGTGGGAATGTAAATTGATACAGCCACTATGGAAAACAGTGTGGAGGTTCCTTAAAAAACAAAAAGTAGAACTACCATATGACCCAGCACTCCCACTATTGCGCACATACCCTGAGAAAACCATAATTCAAAAGGACACATGTATCCCAATGTTCATTGCAGCATTATTTCCAGTAGCCAGGATGTGGAAACAACCTAAATATCCAATGATAGATGAATGGATAAAGAAGATGTGGTACATACATACAATGGAGTATTACTCAGTCATAAAAAGGAACAAACAAAATTGGGTTATTTGTAGAGATGTGGATGGACCTAGAGTCTGTCATACAGAGTGAAGTAAGCCAGAAAGAGAAAAACAAATATCGTATATTAACACATATGTGTGGCATCTAGAAAAATGGTACAGATGAACCTATTTGCAGGGCAGGAATAAAGACGTAGATGTAGAGAACAGACATGTGGACACGGGGGGGAAGAGGAGGGTGGGATGAATTGGGAGGTTAGGATTGACATAAATACACTACCACGTGTAAAATAGATAGCTAGTGGGAACCTGCTGTATAGCACAGCTTGGTGCTCTGTGACGACCTATATGGGTAGGATGTGGGGGGAGGGAGGGAGGTCCCTGAGGGAAGGGATATAGGTATACATATAGCTGATTCACTTCATTGTAGAGCAGAAACTAACACAACATTGTAAAGCAATTTTACTCCAACTAAAAAAAAAAAAAAAAAAAAGCATGGACAGCTCCTACCTTGATTTCTTGGAGCCATGAGCTGCCATGTAAGAAATTTGAGTATGCCGAGACTGCCATGTCGTGAGGAAGCCCAAGCTAACCATGTGGAGAGGCCACATTGTACATAGAGGTAAATGGGTTCTAGAGATAACCCTTCCCTGAGGTAACGTCGCATAACCATGGCATGATGTTGGGGGCACATCCCCAAACTTGAGGCTGGCTTTGACTTAGAGGGCGTGAGCAGTTCCCTTCACTTTGTGACTTGATAGGGACGAAAAGTCCTTGAATTTTCAAAATGTCTCACCCCTTCCTAGACTACCAAGGAGACAGAGACCCCCAAAGAGCTCATATCTTGGCATTAGAGCATCACATCCAGAAGGCTCCTCTGGAAAGGCAACATCGTCATGAGGGGGACTACATGTAGCAGGAACTAAGGATTGGATTAGATAGACTTCCCCAAGTTTCTAAATACTGGGCCCCCAGGACAGGTATGTGTTGAAACGTGCAGAAGAGAGAATACCCCAGCCCACAGTGGTCTTCACTCATCTATCTTACCGTTGTTCTGACCTGGCCCCAAAGTCCTGCCACTAGTCCCCGTGATACCTAGTACCCTCCATCCTTGGCAAACCGTTTCCCATCGGTCCCTCAGCTGCCAGGTGTGATCGTTTAAGGGGGACCCCTCAGGAAGCAGAGGGGACATGACTGGATAGACAGAGGAGCCAAGCCCTGTGCAGTTTGAGGGGGCTTCACGGGGAGGATTACCAAGAGGTTTCCCAAGGCAGTTGAAGCAACACACATTTAATCACGTCTTACTTTCCCTGGGGTTGAGCCTAGCTCTGTTGTAATAGGCACTGAGTAAGGAACAGGGAACCAGACACATGAGGTCCCCAGGGCTGCTATGGCTCCATAAACATAAATTGAGCTCCCAAGACTTCTCACTCAGGGGCAACTGTCCTGTCCAATTCAGTCCAAACTCAACCCAACTCAACAAGCTCACCACCCTCCATTGGCATTCATTGTAGCTTAAATCCATCTTTTACGTTCAAACCCGAACCAGCTCTACCTGAACCAACCCAACACCAAACCTGAGGGGCTTAACTCACTTTACTGATGAAGGGATAGGGGCTCACTTGCCCAAAGTTCCACAGTGGGCAGAGCTGGGGCTAGGGCACAGCCCTGCTGGCTTCAAAGCCTAAGCAGGCTGCCTCGTCCCCTCCCCCTGCCCTGGGCATGGAGAGCTGCTGTGAGTGTCTATCGATGTTGTGGATTATAATTATTATTTGCCTTGGGTGAGAGTGGCTGTGGGCAGTCAGCGTCACCAGGGAAACCAAGCTGAATATTCTCTTTCTTCTCCCCATTCCTTTTCATACCTGCTCTGCAGCTCCCTTGCTTCCAGGCACCCTGGGCCCTGTGCCAGGCTTGCTGACTCTGAGGAGTCCTTTCCCTCTCTGGGCCTCAGTTTCCTCACCTGTTAATGGGGTGGTGCTGAAGCCTAAGTGGAATGACAGGTGGGAGATGGCTGGCACACAGTAGGTGCTCAATAAATGTTGGTTTGTTAAAAGAGCACAAGGCTCCTTCCCTGCCAGCAGGGGTGAGGCCAGGATGGGGGAAGTAGCTCCTCCACCATGCAGCTCTTTTCACTGCTTCTCCCGAGGACCACAAATCATCTGGAAAACCATCTTCAACTCTGCTATTTCCTAGCCAGTTCACTTGCTGCTTCCACTTCTGACTCGTAGCATCCTCTGACGTTACAGCACCTGAGAGTCATCCGGTCCAGCCTCCAGATTCTAGTGAGACCCACTCCTGATTTAGCAAGGTGCCATCCTGGTACTTCCCTGGTGGTGCAGTGGTTAAGAATCTGCCTACCAATGCAGGGAACATGGGTTCAAGCCCTGGTCCAGGAAGATCCCACATTCCGTGGAGCAACTAAGCCCGTGCGCCACAACTACTGAGCCTGCACTCTAGAGCCCATGAGTCACAACTACTGAAGCCCGCATGCCTAGAGCCTGTGCTCCGCAACAAGAGAAGCCACTGCAATGAGAAGCCCGTTTACCACAACAAAGAGTAGACCCCTCTCGCCACAACTAGAGAAAGCCCGCATGCAGCAACGAAGACCCAACGCAGCCAAAAATAAATTAATTAATTAAAAGAAAATTCCTGGTGGCACTGCGCCACCAGAAAGGTTAGGGAGGTGCCATCCTCAGGGGGTATGAAATCCCTAGGGAATCCCTGTCTTCCTTTGCTGGGCAGTCTTGGTCAATTCTTCCCCTCTCTGGGACTCAGTTTCCCCCTCTGTAAAGTGATGGGGCAACCCCAAGGGTTTCAAACTGTGCTCTGCAGAGCTTGGGAACTATAACCAGGGAGAGTCGGGGGCAGAGCCAAGGGGCTCTGGGCCCCAGCCCATGTGTCTCGGATGCTGGATTCTGCTTACTGTTATATTGAAGAAACTCTGCAGTTATGAGAGGTTTGAGAAATACCGCTCAAGTCCAAACCTCCTGGTGTGCAGACAGGAGACTTGAGACTCCGAGGACTTGCCCAGAGCCACTCCAGTCCTGGTCAAGTGCTCTTTCCACACCATACCCAGGCCCTCCTTTCAGGCCTGTGACCTCCAACCCCAGCCTGTGAGTCTAGCCCCAGGTCAGCCTGAGCATTCCAGACCGTAATGGACACCTCTCCCAGGCAGTCCCACACTGTCAGTTGATTAATAACGACATATTTGAGATGGTAGTACAAATTAATTTTTGAATCACACCATTAGTGTGTAATTAATTTCTTTGCCCTGGGAAATGAAGATATCCCTGACGAGCATGTTATCTCAATCTATAAAAGAGGAGAAACGCTGAACAGGCAACTCCATTAATGCAAACATTGATTTTTTTCCCCCACTTCTCCCTCTCTTGTGTGAGGACTCTTCCTCCTTTATCATCCCGCCCACTTTTTGGGGGGCAGCATCCATTTTCCCAAGGAGGGGTGGGGCCCCTTGGAGAGGGCTGCCTCTTGATACCTTCAGCGGTAATCAAAAGATCATGTGTGCTCACTGCAGCCAAATAATGTCCTTATTGGATGCTGTTAAGGATACGGTTGCTGTGGAAACACAAGATCTCGACCCTCCAGGTTTGGATGCCAAACCTGGAACATGCATTTTTCTGCAAGCTGCTGGGGGCCTGGGAGCACTGGGAGGAGAGAGGCGGCTGAGCTTGGAGGTTGTGCTGTGGTCTTCCACAGCGGCTCCTCCTTTAGAAGGTGGCTGCCTCTTTTAGGAAGTCCTCCAAGATTAACACTTTTCCTTGTGTCACCCACTCTTCCCCTACCTCCACCACACCTCACAGTGGCATGTTTCCCAGGTGGCCTGGCTCTGGGTCTCCCACATCAGCCTCCTTCATGCACTTCCTGGACTGTCTGGGTTTGTCCTCCCTGCTCTAACATTCTGAGCTGTGTGACTGTAGGCAAATTACTTAGCCCTCCTGTGCCCCATTTCCTCATCTTTAAAGGGGGTGCTAGTTGTCCCATTTCTTAAGCTGATTATGAGAATTTAATGAGTTAATGACTGTAAAGTGCTCACACAGTGTCTGGCCTGGGGTGAGTGGTGATCAATGAGAGATATTACTATGCAAGCGAGGGCTGAGGGTCTACCAGGGGCAGGAGCAAAACTGGAGTCGGATCTGACTTGGGTCTGTGTCCCGCCTCTGGCCCCCTCGGCCTCTGGGCAAGTTGCAATCTTCTCTGACCCTTGGTTTGTCTTTTAAATGGGGACAAAGCCGATTGTACAGGCGGGTGACTGTGCCTCTTGTTTCGTTGGAACAGTCCTGGTTTGCACCTGTCACCCTGGCATACTATTAACAGTGGACTGGCCTGGCCCAGAAGTTGCCTCATTAGCTCAGATTCCAGGCCCCCAGGGGCAACCTCACGCAAGTCTCTGCTCTGAGGTCAGAGACAACAGGCCTAAAGGCGAGACAAAGGCTGCTCACCCCATGCCTGGCTCCACACATCAGCTCTCGTGGGGCCACGTGGCCCCTCTGACCCAGCTCAGCTCCAATTAGTGTGCTGGGAGAGAGGCCTGGCGGTGGCCTCCCGGCCGCAGCTTCCTGGGGTTCCCTGCACACCTCAGCTCATTCACATCCTGGCATCAGCCCTGACCCGGAGAACTTGGCCGTGCCCAAGTGCCTGCCCTGCCCCCCAGCTCATTAGTGCCTTTTGGACCAAGGGCATTCAGATGCATGTGGCCCTGTGACAGTTGTCATCAGGCTGCCTGCAAACACGCCTCTTCTTAGGGCTGCATATGGGATATTTGTTGTTCAGAGGACCACATACCACCATTCAGAGCCTCAGGCTCCTTATCTGTAAAACGGGTAAAAAAATCCCTGCCTGGCTTGGATCAAACTTTACAACGCATGAGCAAGGGCTCTGTGCTTGACAGCCCCATGTCCCTGTGAGAGGTGGTTGTGCTGAGTGACTCCCAAAGCACTTGTCTGTGAAGCCAGCACAATGCTGGTTCCCTTTTAAACCGTTGGCTTCTGTAATGAAGGTCAAGCCTCTCCAGGAACAACAAAACTCCATCCACTCCTACGTGTGGGCAGAGAGGTCACTCTCGGGGGCCAGGAAGCCGAGGTAGTCGTTTTGGCTCTGCTCCTGACCTGCCAGGAGAGCTTGGGCCGGTGCCTCAGTCTCCCCGATGCCAGCTCTGCCCCTCTCATGGTTCTTGTGAGTAGCTAGACAAAGGCCGAGGTTGCCTGTGGGCACAGCCGAGACCAGAAAGGAACACAGGCGGTGCACTTTCCCCGAGGCTGGGGACCTCACCCTCTTTGCCTCAGTCTCCTCTTTGGCCAAATGGCACTGAATACCCATCCTGTAGTCTGTGAGGATTAGCAGGGATGATTAGAAGGGTGTGAAGGGTCTGGCTCACAGTAGGACTTGGAAAGTGTGACTACTGCATTGTTATTGTTTTTCACACTGACAAGGTTAGCTACCCAAATGAGGGACATCACTTTTATTTTACAATCAGCTGTGTGCCTCCAGGCTGATTGTTTGGTGCCCTGGATTGGAAGCACAGAACTCCTGGTCCTAAACCTGGCTTTGGCCCTTAAGTACCCTCATCACATCCTGCCTCCCTGGCCCCGGCTGAGGGGGAAGGGGCTGGGGTTCAAGGGGATGAGGCCATGGAGACAGGGTGGGAGGGGGAGCTCGTGGTCAGCCCTTGGCTTCATGTTTCCTTCCCCAACCCAAGAATAGTTTTCTCAAGTGAGAGAGTGGCATGGACATATATACACCACCAAATGTAAAACAGTGAGTGGGAAGCAGCCGCATAGCACAGGGAGATCAGCTCAGTGCTTTGTGACCACCTAGAGGGGTGGGATAGGGAGGGTGGGAGGGAGACGCAAGAGGGAGGACATTTGGGGATATATGTATATGTATAGCTGATTCACTTTGTTATAAAGCAGAAACTAACACACCATTGTAAAGCAATTATACTCCAATAAAGATGTTAAAAAAAATGCTAAAGAAAAAAGAATAGTTTTCTCAGGCGACTGGCCCCAGATCCAGGAGTAGGCAGGTAGACTGAGTGAGTTCACTACCCCGGTGAGTGATTATTTTCTTTGTCACTTGCAGCTGGAACCAAGTTTCAGTTTCTGGGGGCAGTGGCTCTCTAGGGATTCTTGAGAGCCTGGGAACTTCCCCAGGGGACGCGTTCAGCTCTCAGCTGTGAGCCCTGATAGTTCTCAGGCTCTCACAAGTCCCCTCCCTGGGGGTCTAGGGTGAGAGGGGAAGGGGGCAGAAAAGGCCTGTGACCTGAAGTCCACCCGAGGTGTGAGTGCAGGGGAATTAACCAGGTTGGTCACAAGGGGATTATGGATGGGCGCGGGCTCCTCAGGGGCACTGGCGCTAGAGGCTAGGCTGCTGGGGGCAGGGCTGGCTCAGAGGGGTCCCAGTCAGAGAATCTCACTGATGGTTCCTCCTTCTCCCCAAGCCCACCTTCTGGGAGGGCAAAGTCCTGGAACTGGGAGGCTGAGAGTAAGCTGTGGGGAGAACGGCCCTAGAGGAACCAGGCCCCTGGACCCCTGGCAGAGCAGTCTTGGCAAGGAGGCAACTTGGTGAGCCAGCCTGGTGGGGTGGGGAGCCTAGGCTCCGGGGGTCAGAATCCCTGTACTTCTTAGAAAGTACAGCTGCACTTCTTAGCTGTGGACCTCGGGCAAGTACTCAACCTCTCTGCACCGCAGTTTCTGCACCTGTAATGTGGGGCTAGTGGTAACTATGTCATAGGGCTGTGGCGAGTATTAGATGGAATCACATATACAGTGTCTCGCATGGTGCCCAGCACAGAACCAAACTGTGCCTATGTCTTCCTCACACCTGTTCTGTGATGTCATGTTGGCAGCTTGAAATCAGCCATGGTGGGAGTATTTACACCACGGAAGTTGGCAGACGCTACAAACCAGGGCATTTCCATCCCCTCCCTTCGACTGCAGGTTGTGAAACATCAGTGTTCCTCTGAACCAGAGAGCGGAGGCAGCTGTGCAGTATCTCCGCCACCAGGTCATTTGCCAGGCAAACATCTGCCCGTCTGAGGCCAGATGGAGCTGCACCAGCTGCCTGCCCAGAACAAACAATATCAAGGTCGACTGGTTTGTGTTGGGAGCCCTCTGAGGATCTCAGGTCCAGAGAAAGGTGGAGGTTTCCCGGGACCCTTCTCAGGTTTTGGGGCACTCCCCAGAGCATTCTCACACAGCCTTGGGATAGCTGGAGTAAGCTGGGGTGGGCATCATGTCCCTTTAACGTTTGGAAAAACAAAAGTCTCAGAGGTCAGGTAATTTGCTTGACATCATTCAATTCAATTTTTAAAAACCAGCACCCAGTTGAAGGAAGTGTATGGTTCCACCACCCCCAAATTTCTCCTTCTGCTTCCTCCCTGACATTTCCTTCCCCACAAAGTGTGCCACTATTCTGGCTTCTGTCATCTTAGTTTAGCCTGATTTAGAACTTTATATAACTGGAATCATATAATGTGTTCTCATCTATGTCTTGCCTCTTTCCCAGCATTCTGACGCTCACGTGTGCCTGCTGTGTATAGCAGTATTTCATTCATTTTTCCTGCTGTATACTATTTCACAGTGTATCTACTCTTCGTTCATGGACATGTGACTTGTTTCCAGTTTTAAGCTATTGCATACGGTTGCTTGGAAGATACAAGGACAGAGGTTTTGGAGACCACGTGCACACACTTCTGCTGGGTGTGTGCCTGAGAGTAGCGTTGCTGGGCGTGGGGATTGTGGAATGCAGTTTTGATGCAACAGATAGTTGTTGAGTCCCTTTGGTGTATGAGCTCCTGAATGAGACTTCCTGGGCTGGATAAAACTCCTCTCTCAAAAAGCTCCCAGCCTGGAAGAGGCAGGTGGTGTGTAAGGAGGGTGGAGTGGGGACTAGACACATTCAGCAAAAACCAGATCTGAAATGGAGGTGCCAGCAGAGAGGAAAGAACAAGAGCCCTGGGGGTTCACAGTGCAGGGGCCACCTGTCTATGTGGGGATCTGTGTGGGGAAATGGGAAAGTCTGGAGGAAGAGGCATTGGGAGGACTTGGGAAAGATTTCAGACCACAGAGATGAGGGGCTGGCTTCCAGGCAGGGGACTGCAAGGGAAAGGTGTGGAGGCAGGTAAACCGAGCGAACTTGGAGAAAAGTGAGTGTCCCCTTCTGGCTGGAGAACTGGGTCTGGGTGGGGCAGAGCGTGCTAGTTAGGGTCTGACCGCTGATCACGAAGGCCTAGGAGTTTGGGATCTGGGAGACCACTGCGAGCCTCTGACAGGGGAGTCTACTGGGGAAGACTATGTGGGGGGGTTATGTCTGTGGGGGGATGCTCGATGCAGGGAGGGGTACTAACAAAGGCTGAACCCGGGAATGGACGGGGGGGGGGGGGTGGGGGGGAGAAACAAGAGTGATCGGAGGGAGGCCTGCAGAGCTGGACAGCACGGTCTCTGTCTCCACCAGAGCCCAGGCTGAAGGTACCGATTCTTCTGGATGAACGGGGGTGGGGCGGGGTGGGAGTGGGGATGGGCAGCTTGCATTCAGAATCAGGAAGCTGGGCCCCAGTCCCAGCTCCTCCTCCCCCTTTCTGGGTGATCCTGGGTGAGTCCCTCCCTCCCTGGCCTCAGCTTTGCATCTATTACAGGGGGTGGCACTGACTGATCCCTGAGGCCTGGCCTCCTGCAGCCCCTACCCCGGGCCTCCCTCAGAGGGTGGAGGGCGGGCTGTGGGATAATTAAAAGGATGATGGATGGGAGAAGCCTGGAGGAGCCCAGAGCGCCAGACAAGTGTAAGGGGAAATTAGTAGTCACCCTTTTACTTAGCACGTGATCTGGCAGCCTCACGATTCATTACAGGCATTATTATTAATGACATTAATAATGACGACGACAACACCATCCACTGCTTGTACCAGGTTTTTGTTTTCATTCGAAACATACTCCCTCCATGATCTGAAACATACTCCCTCCATGATCCTCACCCCTCCTTGTGGGTGCAAGGTTTTACAGCCTAATGTACCAATGGGTAAACTGAGGCAGAGAGCTGCCGTGTGACTGATTAGCCAAGGTCAGTGAGTAAGTCAGGGAGGGAGCCCAGCTCTATCCATTCCCAGCCCAGGGTTTTCACCCCCAAACCAGCTGTCAGCTCTCACCCTCTCTCGTTTGATTCAAGTCCTGTAGTCCTTTCCTGTGTGTCCCCATCAGCAGCTGGGCTTAATCTGATGAGCCCTGGACTGGGTGGCTGACAGGCCTGGGTTGAAGCAACCTTCTCTACTTGCTGGCTGTGTGGCCTTGAGCAAGTTGTGTCCCCGCCACCCCAGGCCTCAGTTTCCGCATCTGCCACACTGGGGCACCTAATCCTGCTGGTGTCGTGGTGAGGGTTAAGGACGTTGTTGGAAGTTCAAGCTCGGGAACTGGATGCTGTCCAGGCCCCTGAGCTGCACCCATGTGTCTCTCCCTCAGGTCAGAACTCAGCACATAGGGGTGGAGGACTGTTTCTTCACTTGAGCTGGGCTGAAAAGTCACCCATGGCCTTCAGTGACAATTTTCCAAAAGCTCCCTTTGCATGTGCAAGCAAGAGAAGCAAGCAAGCGTGTGTGTGTGTGTGTGTGTGTGTGTGTGTGTGTGTGTACTGTCCGGCCAAGGCCAGTGGTAGTCTTATCCTACATGAAAGGTCCCCAGGTGACAGCAGTATGACAGCTGGTCCATGTTGGGACCCTGGTGTGTCCCCGACTCCCTGCCACAAGCTGAGTGATGAGTAAAGCGAAGGCTGACCCTTTTCCCTTCAGACCCCTGGTCCCCAGTCCACGTGGTGAAGCAGCTGTTTCCAGCTCCTTGGGGCTCCAGGAAGGAGGAGGAGCTGTGCCCCTATAGTGTCACCTGCGCAGACTCAACCCCCTGGCTGCACACCCGAGCAAGTGAGAATCACGGAATATGTTCCCAGCTTCTACTCCCCTGGTCTCCCCTCCTCCTGTTCTTTCTCCACCGTGAGCTTGGCTGGCTAGGGTACCTGTCCCTGCTCACAGCCCTTCCGTGGCTATCTGCCTGTATGCCCCTGGCAGCCTCTCCACAAACCGGTTCCTCTGTCCCTTTGTGCTCTGTGTGCCAGCCACTGGCTTGGGAAGACCTCAATGGTTCCACGCTCCCTCCTGCCACAGGGCCTTTTACATGCTATTCCCTCTGGCTGGAATGCCTTTCCCTTCTCCCCAGATTTCATCCACTCACCCCTTATTCTTTATATCTCATCATATATGTCACTTCTTCTGGAAAACTTTTTCCAATTCCCTCCAGAGGCTGAATCATTTCATACTCCCCATTTCATATATTCTTATAGCTCTTGTACTTCTTTAGAATCCCTGTCCGAATTTGTACGTATCTGTTTATTCGTTTAGTGATCATTTCTCTAGTCCCTGTCTCCCGTTGGACTGTCAGCTCTGGGAAAGCTTACTGTCCACTCACTGTTGAATGCCCGGCATCTAGCGCAGTGCCCAGCACCAAGCAGGGACTCATCTGGCCAGCTGGTGAATGCTTCAGTGAATGAATGTGGTGTGTGTTACTCCAGCTTGGAAATTGGGGCATAATTAGGTGATATCAGTTGGCCAAAGTCTCACTTATTAGAACCAGAAAGTTACAGTGCTTGGTGCCACCTGGTTCCACCCCCTCCCTGAGGGCAGGATCCCTGCTCACAGGTACTAATCTCTGCTTACCTGCTTCCAAAGACAGGAGTTTTACTCCCTTGAAGGGCAACAGAGGAAGCTGGTGGAGGTCCTGTGTCATTCAGGCATCAGTCCGTGAGGTCCGGATGTCCCTAAAATCTCTCCTGTCCTTTGTGCTGGATAACTGGGACCTGCTGTCCGGGGAGACTGTGCAGCAGACATTCTGGCTGGCCCCTGAAATGGACACAAGATTCCACGAGTCCATCACCAAGCTCAGCAGAGCAGAGGATTCTGGGACCCCACCTGGACTCACTCTTCCTTCCATGCCCTCTTCCTAATATCTATGCATCTCTCAGGGCTGGTTCAGGCCCTGCCTCCTCTAGGAAGCCCTCAGGGCCTGCTCTCTCCTGTGAGATGAGCAGTCTGGGGCTCTCCCTGTGTCCTATGTGAAGGAGGGAATCAGAAGGAAATGTAGGGACCAGCTTGTCTAACCCCTCATTTCATACATGGATTTGCAGAGGACCAGGGAGGGGAGGTGACCTGCCAAAGTCATACAACTGATTACCTGCTGATTTGGGTCAACGATGCAAATTTTGTGGTTTTTAAAATTTCATTTTGTTAGTTTCTTTTTTTTTAAAACCATCTTTGAGGATGAGGGAAAATGAACAACCTCAGGAAATGTGGTAATAGACATCAAAACCTTTTTTAAAAGAATGTATCCTTTCTGGCCTAAGGATGCAATTTGAAATGGGTGCAAAGATTTATGTACAAGGATGCTCATCACAGCCTTGTTTATGACGGCAAAAAACTAGAAATAGCTTAAAGGTCCAACAGAGAGATTGGTTAAATAAATTATGGCGCATTCATGTGATGGAATACCATACAGCCATTAAAAATGATGGCCCAGTAAAAGAATATTTAACGACATGGGGAAATGTTCACAAGCTACTGTTAAGGAATAAAAAAAGCAAGTTGCAAAACAGCATGCTCCATATGCCTCTGACTTTGCTAAAACAATTATTAAAAAAGAAAGCTTAGGGCCCCTGAGGTTATTTATGATACTGTTTCACTGCCTCCAAGACACCAGCCTCATTAATTCCTATTTCAGTGTGGCTCAGCGGAAAGCATGAGCATTTAATGCCTGGAGGTCCGATTCTGAGTCTAGTCTGTGCTACTTATTCACTGGGTGACCTTGAAGCTACAGGCCTCATTTTTCCTCATCTATAAAATGGGGATAAGAGTCCTCCATTTAAATGATGTGGAAAGGATTTCAAAGATAGTGTGTGTATGTTTGAAGGGCCTTGGTAAACCATATGGAGCTGTATAGATATTGAGAATAATGGGTATATTATTCCCTAATTAAACTGAGGACTCCATGAAGGCCGCACGAGGTACCATTCCTCCCTGTCACTCTGCAGCCAGCACAGTGCCTTACACACTGATGTGCACAGAAATGTGGGTGGACCCACCTACTGAAACCCCAGGCTCGCCCCTCCACACCTTCTGGACATCTCTGTATGCCCTGGGGCTGGGCTCAGCATCACCCACGGGGAGCGAGGTTGCAGCTGTGGGTGCGTTGAGTGCTGGGGGTTATCTGGGGGTGTTCCCAGCACCCCCATTCCCCAGCCCTTGCAGGACCAGGGAGTGGTCACTGTCTGGTACAGAGGGTGTATCAGGAGTGGCTTGGAGGCTAGGGCCCATCCAGGAGACCATGGTCCTCAGCACCCCCGAGTGCTTTAGCCCCCTTCTCCGACTCCTTGGGCTGTGAGCAGTGTGGGTGTTGCTGGGCTACAGGGGTACCTGCCTGCCATCTCTGGGGGCCTTGGGCCAGACCCAGTCTGGGCCTGCCTCGCCCTGACTCCTACAGTGCAGGACAGGTCAGCCACACCTCCCCTCTGAGTTTTGTGAGCCCCAGATACAGGATGTGACCTGCCCTGAATCATGCAGTTGCTGACTGAACACCAGACCCCAGGCCTAGCTCTTCCCACTGGCACTCCCCTCCCAGACCCTCAGCAGAGGAGGGACTTTCAGGCAACTCAGCCAGAAACCAGGGGTTTCTTGTGGGTGCTCAGAGGGCACAGCTGGTACATTCACATTTTCTTTTTGCATTCGTTCTCTTTCTACACAGAGTTTACATGTTTCCACTCTGTGCCGGCTCCAGACCAGAGGCTGGAATTGTTTTTGCTTTTGTTGTTTTTTTGTAGAGGAATGGAGAGGCTGGAATTGTTTTTGTTTTTGTTGTTTTTTTGTAGAGGGATGGAGAGGCTGGAATTGTTTTTGCTTTTGTTGTTTTTTTTGTAGAGGGATGGAGAGGCTGGAATTGTTTTTGTTGTTTTTTTGTAGAGGGATGGACAGTTAAAATCTTTCAGGCACATGGGAAGAAAGTGATTAAAGGGGCCCGGTGTGGCGGCAAGATGCTATAGAAAGTGCTGTTGGGCCCACCCAGGGCCCCTTTGTCCAAAGGCCCACCTCTTTCCCAGCTGCTGTTCGGTGACCAGCGCCTACAACTCCAGAGACTTCCGAGGGCCAGCCAGGGCTGCTGATGACAGAGTTGGGAAGGCAACAGCCCCTCCTCCTTCCAGTGCCTCTTTCCAGTGCCTTCCCACGGGAGGACAGGAGCCTGGCCTCTGCCTCAGGCAGGATAACTTTGCTGAGAGATGATTTACTCTCCAGAGGCTCCCAGTCAGGCCAGACCAGTCCTTCCCTGAGACCCTTCCCTCCCCCTCCTATCCTGCTCCAGCCCCTCACGCCGGTTTTCCTGAAGAAGCACCCCCTCTGTAATCTTGTGCTCCTGAATCCCTGCCTCAGGCTGTGCTTGGCGGGAAGCTGACATGAGAAAGATGGGGACAGAGACATGCCGTATCTAAATATATCTAAATATAACCGCGTAAACACTACCCATGGAGGCTCTGCATTTCAATAGAACAATATCAAGGCATGTTGTTTTTGGAAAGAGAAAATAACTCAAATGTACCAGAAAGCCTAGTAAAGACTGGATTGGAAGCAGAGCCTAGAAATTCACTGGTTGAACACACCTGGTGGGAGCTAACACATTTACGGCAGGTGCCCACACGAGGAGGACCAGGTCTGGCGGTGTGTGTGCTGCACGCACGGAGAACACCAGCTGAACTCTGGCACGGCAGGTCCACGTGGCCCATACTGGACTCTAGCCCGTGGAACAGGAAGTGCTAGGCTAGACTGCATCCAGCCTCTGGTGGCCACTTGCCCAGCCAGCACCCCAGGGGCTCCTCTCAGATTGTGCTCATAGAACCCACAGGGAATCCCCCTGGTGGATCAGGGAGTGCCAGATGGAATCCTTTTGGCCTGGTCACTACCCATTACCTTTCAAATCTCGGCATCCTCCGGGGAGCCCGCAGGGAATTCTCCATTCTTTAAGCATGTCCAGCCCCAACTCTCAGCAGGCTTCAGCTGGCTCAGTTATGAGCTGCTGGCAACAGGAGCGCCTGGAGGACAGGACACTTTTTGAACTCATCTGTGTGTACAGGATGGGCACACAGTAGGAAGTAGTTACTGGAGAAATATATACCTTTCAGGGTGGGCAGACTTGGATGGTTCCCCAAACTCCTATTCACCCTCCAGGTCACAGTGTAGATGTTACCACATATCAGTCACCATCCTGTGACCACCACACGTGTAGCATCTGTTGCTTTGAGGGCTGGAACTCTGTCGGTCTTGTTCTGTGCTCTATCTGAGTACCCGGTACACAGCCTGGCACATAGAGGTTGCTCAGTAAATGCCTGTGGAAAGAAAGAGTCTCTGGAGAAGTGGCCACACTGAGTTCAAGCATAGACGCTCCATGCAGGCAGGTCCCGTATCTTCCTTGCACATGCGCAGGGCTAACAGCATGTAGTGAGAAGAGCCCTGCAAAGTGAGCCTGCCCCTAGCAGAGCCAGGATCCCAGGGAAAAGGGACAGAGGCTCACTTGGGCTGCCCCAAGGAATGAGGTCTGCATGAGGATATCTGTGGCCATGACAGAGGCCAGGATTCCACTCGAATAGGCCCAATAACACTAGCTATTGCTTATCGTGCACCAGGAACTGGGCTGAGCGTTTTATACGCGCTATTTTACATTTGCAGAGAATAAGAGGAAGCATGGTTAGTGCTCACATCCAACCCCCTTCCCAGTAGCCCCTTTTGTGTCAAGTCTTGGAGGAAGGACAATTCCAGACACTCACTGTCAGACACTGGAGGGGGTAAATCTTTCCTCTTCCCACTCTAGGTAGGGACGGTCAGGAGGGGAGCCAAGATCCAAGCCACCAGGGAGACACTCTCTCCACTTCAGATCCTCAGTGGGTGAGGCTGGGCTGCAGGAGTGGGGAGGGATGATGTCCTCAGGGCAGCGGTGGGGAGCCCCCGTAAGTTGGGGTTCTTGCAGGAAACAGACGGCACATGCCTAGGGGTTACTTGAGGGGAGTTTAGTGGGAACAGTGTGGGCTAAGGAAAGGCGACAAGGGTGATGTAATACCTGGCTATCCACAGTGGGAGTATTTCCATGGCGGCCTGAGGGGCAGAAGGAGGAGAGGTTATACACCTACAGAGAGAAGCTGTGGGCGCAGCAGCCCTGGGAGTTACCACATGGGTAGAGGGGCCACCTGGGGCCACCTGTTGCTAACTGGCTGTCCAATCCATTGTGGCCCGGTGGCTGGGGAGAGAGTTCTGCGGTACGAAAATATACCCCCCTGCTCCTGGGGCTGGGGTGGGGCAGGCGACTTGGGCAGTTCAGACTGAATGAACTGAGAGCTCAGAGTGGTGCTGAGTGGGACTAGCTGGAAATTATCTGTTAGGTGGAGGCAGAAGCATCCAGGAGTGGGGAGGAGGCTGTGGCTTGGCCCAAGCCAGTTATACACATGGAAGGCCTGAGGCTCAGAGGGCAGGAACCATCCTCGGAGACCTGCCTTTCTCACTCCCAGGCTCGGACAGGGCACCTAGGCCCACAGGCTGTGCCCTCCTCATGGTGGCATCCCCCAGCCTCCCATAGTCTCCCAGTTTCCCCATCTGGCTCTGACACCCCCATCCATCACTGGGTAAAAATCCCTGGCTTTCTTGCATAACCAATAGGTGCTTTGTGGGAAATTACCTAAGTTATAATCCAATTACACAATAATTACATTGGGATGGCTCTGTAACTACAGCATTAATTAACTTTGATGGCTCCCATAAATTATGTGGGAGATTGATAGTGGGGAGAGGGTTGGTGCAGTCTAGTGGGTGGGAAGTGGGCTGGGAGTCCTGGAGGGGATTGGGGGTAATGAGGAGGGGGCAAGAGATACAGAGAGGCGATAACTCAGACTGGGTGGGAGTTAAGGCAGACAGGGGACAGTTTTCTGAGAGCCGAACTGTGAGCTGGGCAGGAAGTTCTGGGCCCTTTGAGAGTGGTAGGGGGTCATGGAACCAGCTCCCTTCTGGACTGCAGAGGTCAGCTCCCTCTTCTGCCTCCATGAGAACACCCTCTGTCTTCCCTCGATGGCCCATTTAGGCTGAGCACGGCATCCCTTTGACGTCCCCCCAAAAAACCCCTTGTCCAAGTGTTGCACTAGTGAGCAACATGGACTTCCCTGGAGATGTTACAGAGGTGACAGAAGTCACTCCCTTGGACCTACCAGCATGACTCTAACCAAAGAGATAGGCAATACCAGTGTGGGTTGGAATGTGGAGCAGCTGGCTCTCTCCCTCCCAGCTGGTGGGCTGTGAACTTGAACAACTACATTAGAAAACTGTTCTGCAGTATTTACTGAAGCTCAACACAGGCACGCACGGGTCCAGCAATTCCACTCCTGGGTGTATACCCCACAGAAATGTGTGTATGTGTTCAAACAAAGACTGTTCAGAGTAGCACTAAGCTGTCAAAAATGGAAACTACCCAAATGTCCTTCCATGTAGAATAGTTAAGTGAACTGTGGACTGTCCATCCCATGGAATACTCTACAGCAGGGGTCTCCAACCCCTGGGCCGGGGACCGCTACCAGTCCTGTTAGGAACCGGGCCACACAGCAGGAGGTGAGCGGCGGGAAAGCAAGCGAAGCTTCACCTGCAGCTCCGCATCCCCCCCATCGCTCGCGTTACCACGAAAAACTGTCTTCCATGAAACCAGTTCCTGGTGCCAAAAAGGTTGGGGACCGATGCTCTATAGCAACGACGATGATAAAACTGCAGCTACACGCAACAACAAGGCTGAATCTCTCAGACAGAATGTGGGGTGAAAGAAGCCAGAGATAAAGAGCACATTGTATGTTCGCTTATGCAATGGTGAAAACAGGCAGAACCAATCTGGTGCTAGACACCAGGACAGTGGTGTCTCAGAGGGCAGGAGTTAACTGGGAGGGGCCAGAGGGGCTTCTGGGTGCTTGTCATGTTCTGTATCTTGATCTGGAATTAGCTCTACAGTGTCTTCACCACGTGAAGATCCATCGAGCTATAACCGTGTGATTTGTGGGTTTTCTCTTCATGTGTTACATTTCAATAGAAATTTAAAAGAAAAGTCACATTACCTAAGTCTTCTCTCCCCAAAGGCCCTCCTCTGTCTTGGCACTACTGGGTCCCACGGTTTGTCTTTATCTCCTCTTTTCCCCATGCAGGGTCAGCCCCTGAGCTTCCTCCCCAAAAGCCTGCCTCGCCCCCTGCACTTCCCCCAAGACCTGGCATTTCCACCCCTAATTATGGAGAGCTTTTAGCCTCACCCAAGCCCTGTCCCGACCAATTCAGCTCCACCAACAGGCACAACACACCACACCACGGGAGACTCACAGACGGGGGACTCACGGACAGGACCCAGGCTCCATGGGAAGGCAGTTCCGTGGCCACAGTTTGTACCATTAACCTGTTCCTCGGGGTCTCATTCCTCACCCCAAGGGGCAGACCAACATATTTTTTCCAGCTAAATACAGTGCTGTCTCCAAGAGGAATTCTCAGGGCAATTGCCAAGAGAGTAAAAGTGTCTCCTCATTCCTCTTGTTTTACAGAAGGGCAGACGCAGTCCCCAAGAAGGTGAGGCCTCGGCAGAGATGGGACCAGAACCAGGGTCTCCTCACCTTCTGCCCAGTGTGCCTTCTCTCCAGGGCCGGGGCCATGCGTGGGGCGGTACTGGGGTGTGGGCTGCAGCTGTGGCTGCCCAAGCTTTGCATACAGGGAGGAAATGCCCCAGCGCCCACACCCAGGCTCATTCGTTTGAGGGGTTGCATCTGCAGACACGCACAGCAAATCTTGGATAGTGCGGACACATGGGCAGGCAGGAGAGCTGAGGAGAGGTCAGCGAGCCAGACACGGGGCACTCCAGATGCCTGGCCCATTAATTCAGGACTCCGAGCCCTGGAAAGTTCCCAAACTGCAGGTAGGCATCATGTTTACATCAAACTGCAGTTTCCTTCCTCCTGATCCTACAGCAAAAGGGGATCTCCTGGGCCTCACTGGTCCAGGGCTGGAAAGAAATCAGGAGAGGAAATGAAATGAGGCAGCATACATGTTAGCCTTGGGATTAAAAGGGGACCTTCTTCTTAGCCTCTCCTCACTGATTGCTAAATTTTGTAAGCCTTCAGCAGTGGTGTGCTGCTAAATATTTAACAACTGGCTCTCTAGGAAAAAAATAAAAGAGAGAAAAGGAAAGAAAAAAGAAGAAAAAAAGCCCTGCTTTGCAGTATTTACTGATTTACATGGTGTAAATGTCTCAGCATGGCCCATTTCCCACTATCAGCCTAAGGTCAGTTGGCTCTCAAAATTTCTGAAAATTTAACAGTTGGGGGAGCTGGCTCCAGCAGGAAGCCCTGGTGAGGGGAACTGGGACTTTCACATGCCACATGCTAGTAGGTTGGAATTTGTCTGCAAGGCCATTGAAAAATATGCAGCTGTGGCTAGATGACAGCCTCTTAGGTCCTAGGGCACGTGGTGGACCCTTTGCTTCTAGGGCATTTTGTCTAGCTTTGCCTGAAGTATGAAGGAGTTGCCAGTAGGATGAACACAGAGCACAGAATATTCTTGTGAAGGAAAATGTGCCAGCAGAATTAAAAAGCCAAAGGAAACTTAGTACTCATCCTACTAAAAGCACCCCTTTTCAAGGTATTAAAACAGTGATTTTTAAAAAATACTGATCTTTCATCCCTTACATGACAGAACGTATCACAGCTGACAAAGCACAAAGTACCTTCACATGAGTTATCTTGTTGGATCCCCAAGAAGCACTATAGCCTGACTAGTCCCACTTCCTGGGTAGCACAGGAAGACCCTATACTTTATCATCCAAACCAGGAGAGTTTTGTAACAGGCAGGGGGTACTCGTCAAGCCAGGACAACAGGAGTGAAATGGGTCCTTCCCATACACCCTGTGGGTGAGGTTGGCTGACTTCCTCAAGGTCACACACAGCAAGCCGGATGGGGTGCTACTCTGGGCTTCACAGAGGAGCAGCGACCTTGGGGTGATTAAGGGTAGCTTGTGTGTCTCCCCAATCTAAAGACTCCTCAGCAGTCACTTACAAGGGGTGTGGGCACTCTGTTCTTTGGAGCCTTTCCTGAGAGCCAGTCCTGAAGGGTGGTGGCACGGAGTGCCTGCGGTGAGGCGGCAGCAACGGGGTGCGAGGACATAGGAAGGGGAAGGCAGACTCCACCAGCTCGTTGTCCTTTCTCTGCACTGAGTGGTTTCAAACGGGAGCCCTGGCTTTGGAAAGATTGCTGTGCAGGCAGAGGTTGGGGCGGGAGGGGGCAGGGAGAGGCTACTTGTGCCTTTCCTGTCCTCTCTATCTGGCCACATAGACTCTCTGTCACTACACCAGCCTGCCGCCTGGTTTGCGATGGGAGAAGCTGCCCCAGGGAGCAGCCTCTCCCAACATGTTTGCCTCCTGCTTTGTGCTGGGCGGGGAGGATGGGGCGTCCTTACAATGGCCAGTCTCTGTCAGGCCACTCTGCACATCCCAGTTTGGAACCCAGTCCTCGTCCTGCAGGGCCACATCAGCCAGGAGCCCCAGCACCTCCCCTAGGAAGTCTTCCCAGAATGCTTCCACTGGAGGAAGAATAAAGCCCCCTTCCCTGAGATCTCAAAGCCATGGTTATGCCTTGTTATTGGGCTGGAGTGTGCCCCTGTCTCTCTGTCCTTCTAGAGGGCAAACCCCTATGCAGGCAGCCCCTCTATCTCATTTAGTGCTCTCCCTTCCAAGAGCCCTTTGCAGAGGTGGCTCTCAGCAAATGTGCAGGAATCAGACTGGTAGAGTGAGCCTAGGACTTGGTGTGACACAGACCTGTTATGTGCCACTTTTCATAACAGTTAATTTAGTCAACACTTGCTGTATGCCAGACACGGACTTCAGACACGCCATGTATTAACTCAATTAATCCTAGCTACCTAGGGCAGTAGGTTATTTTTTCCCCCATTTGTTAGATGGGGAAACTGTGGTTCAAACTTGGGGAAAAATCTAGTGTAAGGGTGTGGGATGCAGAGCCAGATGACTTGCATTTATGGTCTGGCTCTACTGCCATGGGCAATTAACCTGTCTGTGCCTCAGTTTCCCCATGAGTCAAATGGCACTACTAATAATTCCCTTCCTTGCCTCTCCCAGGGTTTCTGGGAGGATCAAAGGGGATAATGGATGTGGACGCTCTCTGTAAATCGCAGAATGCTGTACAAATATCAGGCATTAATATGTGTTGACTCGAATGCCCTCTCTCACAGTCCCTCTGCACTTCAGAATCATGGTTCTTCCAAAAACCAATCCCCTGGGATCAGAACTGGCATTTCCTAATCCCCTGCAAGCACGGAGGCAATTTGATGTCCACAAAAGACTTCTTAGGACAATTCGATGACCTGATTAAAAAGGAAGTTTTGGGGGCAGGTGTCTATCTCGTAAAAAACATCGCCAAGGCCCTGTCTTCAGTAAGGCTGTCCAAGAGGGGGTTGCTATTCCTTTTCAGGGGGTGGGGAAAGTATTTTTAAATGACTAAATAATGGAAAGATTAGGAAATGCAGATTAGCTGAAACATGAAAATTAAAATATCCTATAGTCCCACTACCCAGAGAGAATTATTCTGAGTTCCAAGTGAAGTTTCTGGTGTATTATGATACCAGATAGAGCCAGGCATGCAGAAATTCCCAGGTCGTGATCCCCTCACCCACGCTCCACGCAGAGTTCCTGACCAAGAAAGTCATGTCTGAGAAACAACAGCTGGATGGGACTCCAACTGCTACTCTACTCATAAATTTATTAATAGATCTGGGACTCTGATAAGGGTTGGGATGAAGAACCAGGCCTGGAAGACTTAGAGGGGCTTTCTGCTCCTTCCCTCTGAAATCTGAGATAGCTGTCTCTTCAGGGCAGGACCAGCCTATCTTCTGAAGCTGGGACAGGAATGGAGGAAGCAGAACAGTGGATTCACACACTAGCGCTTTTCAGTGCCATGAACTTGCCCTCTAGTGAGGGTGGCCCCACAAATCCTGGGCTTGGACCATTCCTGGTAGAAACTCCTCTTCCATTATGGGATGTAACAGAGGAAAGGCAGTGGGAGGAAGGGCCAAAGCATGGGAAAGTGTGGGAGTTCCCTTCCCAGCAATTGCCATGGTTATTATTGCGGATAGCTGTCCAAAGTCTATTTTAATTATTTTCCTGACAAAAATATATTTATACATCATTTTGCCTTTTAAACCTTAATTGATTTTATTTTTAATGGTTAATATATGCACATAAATAATTCAAACAACACAAAAGAGGATTGAATGAAAAATAAATTTCCTTCCCATCCCTGTCCCTCCAGTCCTTATTCTCCTTCAAAGGGGCCCCCCATTGTTACCAATTTCTTGAGTCTTTTTAAAGATGGCCTAAAGATGTGAACATCTATACATCATTCCTCATGGGTCATCGTATTCCAGTGTAGGGAGGTCCCATGATTCATTTGACTAATCCTTCATTGTCGAAAAACCAGGCGTTTATTAATAACTCTTCATCAGCATTTACATAAGCATCCTTAAGGCATTTCTTTGGATAAATACTTAGGAATAGGATCACTGGGTTAAAAAGTGCGCACATTTTAAAGATCTTCAGATCTTCCTATTCAGTTACTCTCTGGAAGTATGTGCCAGTTTTCACTCATACCCACAGTGTTCCATCACGATGATATTTTCCTGACATCCAACCAACATTGGGGTTAGAGACTCTTTGCCAGTTTGCTAGGTGATAAATTGCATCTTATTATTTTTTGAATTTGTGTTTCTTGGATTATTAGTGGAGCTGATGATTTCTTTAAATTTCCTTCTAGTCTATTGGCCATCAGTCTTTGAATTCTTGGTTTGTTTGTTTTTTTTTTTCTGGTACGCGGGCCTCTCACTGTTGTGGCCTCTCCCGTTGCGGAGCACAGGCTCTGGACGCGCAGGCTCAGCGGCCATGGCTCACGGACCCAGCCGCTCCGCGGCATGTGGGATCCTCCTGGACCGGGGCACGAACCCGTGTCCCCTGCATCGGCAGGCGGACTCTCAACCACTGCGCCACCAGGGAAGCCCTGAATTCTTGTTTTTTTCCCAGTGATTTGAAGAGCTCTTTCTAGTAAGACTATTAACTCTTTATTTCTCGTATTTGTTGCAAATATTTTTCCCAGTTTGTCTTCTGCCTTATGACTTTGTTACAGTGTTCTTGGGAGAATATAATAGGATTTCTGGTTATATAATATCTGATATAAAGTGGAACTTTTTCCTTTTGCTGAGCATTAAACAAGAAAAATGAAATTGAAGGGAGACAAAGAAGATTTAATGCTGACTTAGGACGGACACTTCAGCTGCAGGACTCTCCAAACTCTAAAGGGAGTTACTGTGGGCCATTCACAGTCTCTGTCTGGGTTCATTAGGCTAGGGGTGGTGAGAAGCAGGAGGAAGTAAGGTCAAGGCTCCCAGCAGACCCCCCCGAGTTCTCAGCCCCTCCAATAGCCTGTCTTCAGATTGTACATGTAAGCATTTAGCCCAGCCTCTGGCTCGTAACATGCACTTAGTAAACAGTAGTCGTTTAGTTGTCCATTCACTGGACAAATATTTCTTAAGTGACAGTTATGTGCCAGGCATTGTTCTAGGCCCTTAGGACCCTGGAATGTCTTGTCCAAGACAGACACAGGTCCCTGTCCCCTGGTGGAGCTGACATTGTAGAGAAGGGAGAGAATTGTTCCTGCTGTTTGTTTTTGAGGGTCTCTGGGTGGGGACAGCTCAACTCTGGAAAGGAATTTAGAGGTTACTTAGTTCAATCTCATGGGCCAGATGGGGAAACTGAGGCCCAGTGACAAAGTGACTTGCCAAGGTCACAGAGCCAGTCAGTAGTACAGATAGAACTAGAGTTGAGGTCAATTTAGGCCAAGAGTAGCTCCCAGGCACCATTCTCCTACAGGAAGGTAAGTGCATTGTTATGAATTAAACCACCTGACACCCACTGACTGGCAGGGAGCGATGGATGGTCAGCTGGCAGTGGCTGGAGGTGAGGCAATGGCCCTGTTCTGGAGGGGCTATGAGGCAGGAACGGGAGGTAGGACAGAGACAGACCCTGGCTTCCATGAATTTGGAGAGATGCCCACCCACCATCCTACTTCTGGAGGCTGAGAGAGAGACAGAGAGAGAGGCAGGACTAAGCCTGGGGCTGAATTCACTGCCATGACCAGTTCCACCTAAGGTGCTTGAACCAGGGACCATGGAGAGATGGGGACCCGCCCAGCTCAGCCACACCTCCCATCGCCAAGCTGGAAGTGGCTGCAGATCTGGCCCTTTACTGCCCGCATCATTCTTCTGTTGGGCCTCTGGCCTTCAGCACCACAGGAAGCCACTCTGGTGGGCGTCCTTGGCCCGTCACTCTTTAAGGACACCCATGCACCCAGCCTGCCTGGCCTCTATCTGAGGGCACAGGGCTAGATCCCCCCCCCCAGGTAGACGGGGAGTTGGGAGATGCCTGGGCAAAGTTCCCTGACTGTGTATCCCCAGCGCACCAGATAAAGGGATGGTTCCTAGCAGGGACTTGGTGAATATACTGATTCATTAATTAATAAATGCTGACAATGATGCTTGGTGAAGAGTCTCAGCTCATAAGGATAGGAACATGGAATGGTTTAATTTTTTCCCCAATGACTGTGCTCCGTTACACCCCAGCCGGGAGTAGCGAGCTCCATTAACCACAACCTTCTGACTTGATTGTTAAATAGCCTCACTCCTGCTGTTTGAAAGCCAGTTCTGTTCATTTAAAACCTGCAGCTCCCATTTAATTCAATATTAGTCTAGTCCTCTGCATTTTTGGTATCTGGGAGGGAAAACACCCCCTTTCTTTCTAGATCGCCATCTCCTCTGCCATCGGTGGTGGTAGTGGTGGTGTGTCTGCTGCCCCGGCATGTCATGGAGGGCCCTTTGGGAGCTGGTTCCCCGCTGCAGTTTCTCTGGTGTCAGAATGTGGGCCCTTTCTGACCTCTCTTCTCAGCTGTGGGCCTTGGACATGGTTCTCTGGCCAGCAGGATAGCCCCGTCCTGCTATCTCCATCCGTTATCATAGTAATGACCATCATTCACTGAGTGCCCGGCACTGTTCATACCTGAGCTCTCCTTCTGGTGACAACCCTGTGAGACACCCGTGTTCATCCCCATCACAGCTGAGAAGATGGAAACTCAGGGAAGTGCAGCACTGGATCAGGGTCACTCAGAACCCAGATTTGTACACCAGTCTGTCGCCCCCAAGGCCCTTTGCCCCTAGAAGCCTGAATGGCTGAGCACGTGGCTGCTTCTGCATGTCTGAGAGGGCTGGATTTTATCTGGTCCTCCGGGAGCCATGATCTGCCCCCAATGCCCTCATTTCCCAGGAGGGTCAGGAGCAAAGGTTGTGGGCCTGAGACTCATTCTATCCTAAAAACAACAGAACAAAAATCGGACTCTCTGGGTTCTGTGTCAGAGATGCCATGGGCACATTTAGGCTAGAATGAAAAAGAATTTCCCATCCAGTGGTTTTTCAGAGCTGAGGCAGGGGTTGCTGTGGGCTTTCTGGGCCACACCCAAGACACCCTGGGGTCCTCACGGCTTCCCCTCCCCACCAGGAACTCCCAGTGTGGCCCAGGCCGGGGAGGGGCAATGAATCAGGGGATGCTGGTGTGGGGACAGCAGGGAGTAGCCCAGGCATCCTCCCTGGGCCCCAGCAGTCCTGAAAGCCTGCCTCACAGTGAGCCGTGGGCTCACTCCTTTAGTGCCGCTTAATTACGCCAGTAGGACAGGTCTGCTTTGGCCGACGGGAAAGCCTTTCTGGGCGTCTCCTGGCCTCATGGCTGATGTGTGCAGGCCTCACTAGAAGCTCCTGACCAGGCTCCATTCATTATGGCGAGACAGGTACAAGAAGACCATTTTTCAAGACAGACACAGGTCCCTCCCCATGGGCTTCACTATGATCCTCCATCCCTACGACAGGGTGAGCGCAGACCCTCTGGTCAGCCTCTGGCTATCCTCCCCCTACTCATGAGTAACTCTTGGAGCATCTTTGTGCGGAGGTGTCATGGTCACAGGGGGTGGATTGCCCCAGGAAGGCCTGGGGTTGCAGGCTGAGGTCGATTGGCAGCCCCCCAGCCTTTGTTTGCACTGAAAATGTCTAGTTTGAGTTCTGCCTTCACACCTTGAAGCAGGCTCCTGTGTACACACCTTGATTCACTCAGCACACCTCTTGCTCCAGCCACTGCTGGGGTGACCTGTTCTGCACAAGTTTGGCCAGCTTCCCCCAGGTGCAACCTGCAATGACCCCCTTACTCCAGGTATGAGCAAGGCCACTCGCCATGCATGGGATACCCGCAAAAACCCATGTGGCACTCCTGCATGTGCAACCGTGTGTGTGTGTGCGTGTGTGCATGTGTGTGTTTAAGGGGCAGTTAACACATGTAGGGCAACCTGTGACTGCTGGGAGCTGGGAGCTGATGGATAAACATTCCCTGCGTTTATTGCACTCTGAGACAGTTGTGAGCCATCTCATAAGGCTTCTCAGACGGAGCCCCAATCATCTGTAGCAGTTACCCATCTGATAACACAGCATTTAGCATCTCCCTCCTTCCCTGGTTTGCTCATTCTGTTCCTTCCACCTGCTGCCTGGGACCACCTTCCCCCAAACCACCTCCAAGCAAGACTTGCCCCAGGTTTTGTTTCCAGGAGAACCCAGACTAAGTGGCAGACTGGCCTTAGAAAGCCAGCCAAGCCCGAGGAAGGCACCTGGAGCTGGGTCACTCGTCAGTCAGCCACAGGAGCTCATGGCTGCCAAGTGAGGTGGTGAATCCTCTGGCTTGCAGGAGCATCACACGTCCTAAGATGCCCAAGAAATTACATGACAAGGTGGCCCAAACTTCCATGGCACCAAAAATGCATTTCTCTCAACTCAGACTTACGTTTGCATATAGCAGTCTCTAAGAGCAACTGATAGAGCTAGGAAAAACTCGGATCAGTGCAGTAAGTCAGTGCTAGCCCTGCACTACAGCCCCACTCAGCGGGCCTGAAGGACAGTGTTGAGGGCAAATCCTCCCATGGGCAGATCTGCATGCGGTGCACGTGGCCATCCACTCTGTAGGAGGGAGACAGCCTGTCATACACATATACACGGACTCTTGAGCAGTGGCAAATAGCTTAGCTGGTTGATCAAGGTCACAGAAGGTGCAAGATTGGATGACTGGGTACCAGGAAGTCTGGGAAAAAGTTACGGATGGACCTATGGGATGAGCTGTGGCCCTGCCCTTCTTGACAGCCATGGCTCTTCTGGGCCACATCATTGAGGAGTTGGTGACAGGCACGGCGAGGGGAGCTGATGTTCCTTCAGGAAACCCTCTTTTGTGCAAATGGGGAAACTGAGGCCCCGAGGGGGCAGGCAATGTGGCAGCAGTGCTCAGATGAGGAAAAATCACTGACCTAGGAGTCAGAAGACCCAGGTTTGTATCCCAGCCCCTTCACGTGCTGTCTGGGCCTAAACTTTCCCGGTCTCTGAAATGGAGATCGTTGTCTCTGATCTGCCTAACGTGAGCAGGGTCTGGGGCCTGATGTGGTTTTGTTTGCATGATCTTGGCAAGCTGTCAAATGCTGTGTTGGCTGAAGCCTGACAGAGGGCTGAAATCAAGGACTCTGGACGCTCAGCACAGTGTTCTTTCCTCTACCCTGGAGGCCTGGGCCCAGGAGATGAGGAACAGGGTGAGGAAGGAGGAGATAGGAGTTGATGGGAGATGAGCCCCGGGATGCTCGGCCTCAGTGGAAAGGGGCTTAGTTCCCCGGCCAGTCCCCCTAGCCCAGGGCAGAGACAGAGGCGGGGAAGGCTGGAGCCCCAACCACGTGCCAGAGTGAGACTGATGCACAGGCCTGTCCTCAGCTCCCAGACTCCTGCTCACTAAGTAAACACCTGGCATCGGCTCATCACTCACCTCCTCTAATTAGCTCATCGCTCTCCCTGCTCTCCATCTGTCTTCACCTTGCTGCCATGGACTCTGGCGTGCAGTTATTTTTGCACTTCCCAGTAAGCACACCGGCTGGCTGGTCATTGGGGACCAGTGCAGCCTGGGCAGAGCTAGAGTTAGGGCTGGGGCTTGATCACCTCCGCCTGGAAGTCCCCGGCCTGCCTGCAGGCACTTCCGACCACTCCTCTGCCCCGCCCTCCAGGGCAGGAACTCCTGCCCCACCCTTGGGAGCTGAAAGGCTGGGAGTGGGGGCATTGCAAAGCACAGTTCAATCTAGTTCAGGTAGTATTTATTAGGCACAGGCACTGCGCTAAGCACTGGGGATACCTCCAAAATACCCTTGGGGGAACGCCCCGTTTCCTGGAACACGGATGTTCAAGAGAAACTTAAGTTCATATGAGATGTGCTCCAGCATCCATGCAGGATGGGGCAGAGGGACTTCACCTAGTCTAGGGGCTCAGGAACTCTCCCAAGGACAGGCACATGGGCAGAGCGTACAAGGACGAGGGAGCTCTATCAGACAAAGATTCCAGCTGGGGAGTCCTGAGACCTGAGTTCCAGGGCCCAGTGACCATGGGTGAGCTACTTCTCCCCTCTGGTTTCACTCCTGTGACACTGAGAAGCATGAAATGGGCTTCATCCAGACAGACAACAGCATCTCACCAGTGCTCAGGTGGGGTGGGCCTGTGAAGTTCACTTCGTCTTCACCCCATCTCACACGTGCAGAAACAGGAGGTCAGAGAGGCTCAGACTCATCCTGAGGCCGCACAGCTTGGGCAGCGCTAGAGCTAGGATGTGGCCATGCTCTTCCTGACTACAGAGTCCCTACTCTCTGTATCCCCTGCCCCGACTCTTCCAGCCTGACACTGGGCAGCAGGCTGTGTGAGCCGGAGAACAGTGGCCCCTCCGGTAGGAGACACTCAGCACTCCGCCTATTAAGGGGAGGGCCAGCCCTCTGCTCTCTCCTGGCCATTGTCCTCCAGAAAATTAAGTCATTCCACTGGGCCCTGTAAGCCTTTTTGGAGCTGGCTGTTCCCAAGATCTGAGCCAGACTGCAGCTGGAAGTCTGTTATTATTCATTGAATCTCTCCAGGGTGGCTGGGAACACGCCTTTTAATTGTCTCATCTCTGTCCATCCAAGAAAGAGACTAAGGGGCAAGAATAATCAGTATCTCATTATAGAGCAGAGCCTAGAAAAGGAAGCTCCTTAGCCAGGGCCCTCCACCCCATCAAAGAGGCGCCCTGGTCAGGAGAGGGGCAGGCTTATTTCTTCAACCCCTGCAATTCACATGCCAAACTCTTTCCACCAGCCTGAGTAGGGGGACTGCCCAAGGCATTTGGAGTCCAAATGGTCATGAGACAGGGACTGACATATTTGGGAATGGAGGCAGTGGTGGGGGGCACCAAAAGGGAGGTCAGAAGACACTGATATATGGGCCCCAAATCTTACTCTCTGCCTTTCACTGCCCCAGAGAGTATAGAGAACCTAGAACTAGAATTTAGAGATTATCTTGTCATCTATCTGTCCATTTATCCATCCACCCACCCATTCCGCATCCATCCATCTGTCTGTTCATCTATCCATCCATCCATCCATCCATCCATCCATCCATCCACCCACCCACCCATCCATCCAATGGGCTAGAGAGACACTGGCATTTGTCAAGCATATCATACTTTGCAAAGCAACTTCCCTTCTCTCATCTCATTAGATCTATCTCCACAACTGTTTGGTCACATTTGACAAATGCAGAAACTGAGGCCCAGAGATGGGCAGGGGTTTGCTCAAGGGGAGACAGTACAGAGTAGTTTCCAGGATGGTGGCTCAGCCCGAAGTCTCCAAGCAGAGTCAGGTACAAAGACCTGAACCATGGGGCAGGTGGGGGCTGAAATCCAGTCCACGCTCTGCTCACCAAGCGGGAAGGAGCTGTGTCTGCTTGGAGGAAGGGGAGTCTTTTTCTTTGCACAACGGCACCATCATCTTGCCAAACTCAGACCTCAGCTGAGGAGCCTTTTCGAATTTTCATGAAGAAGTTGTGTGGGCTACTGGCAGCCCTGAGCTGACCGGTCCTTAGCTGGAGGGGAGGGAGCAGCAGACTGGCCCATGAGGCAGGCCTTCCCTTCTACCAGAGCTCAGGAAGGGGCCGTGCCCCATGGTGCCATGGCTTAGCCCACTCAGAAAGGGAACAGTCTCTCCCTCTCTCTAAGCCAGCCACTAACCTCATGCTAAATGGGAGCTTCTAGCTGGCCATTCTTTGAGGTCACATGCTCTTTGGGGATTTGCCAGCTGTTTGGATTACTCTGGTTGGTAATTTTTTTTTTTTTTTTTTTGGTGCTTGTGTTTTTGTTTTGATTTGGTTTTCAGTCAACTTTTTGGAAGTAAAATTTATAGACAATAAAATGCACCCACAATAAGGTAGAGTTCTATGAGTTTTGACAAATGTGCACACTCATGTAACCACTACTACAGTCCAGATAGAGAATATTTCTATTACGCCAGAAAGTCCCCTTTGCTCTTTGCAGTCAGTCTCCCCACCCTAACCTGGCCCCAGAAAGCAAACTCTGATCTTCTTTCTGTCACTAGTGACTAGACTTCCCTTTTCTAGGATTTCACGTCAATGACATCATGCAGCATGTACTCTTTTGTGTCCGGATTCTTTCACTTGGCATATTATCTCGGAGATTGATCAGTGTTGTTTCATGTATTGGTAGCTTTGTACTATTCCAATGCATGGATATACTTCCATGTATTGATCCCTTTACCTATCAGTAGACATTTGGGTTGTTTTTAGGCTTTGGCCATTATAAGCAAAGCTATGTACAAGTCTTTGTGTAGACAAGTGTTTTTGTTTCTCTTGGCTAATGTTTAGGGGTGGAATTGCTGGGTCAAGGACAGTTATATGTTTGGACTTAGGAGAAATTGTCACACCTTTTGTGAAGTGGTTATACCATTTTACATTTTCACCACCAATGTGTGAGTTCCAGGTGACCCACATCCTTGCCAACACAAAAGGTAGGGTTGGCTTTGTGGGCTGTGCAAGTATATAGTGATATCTCGTGGTTCTCATTTAGGGGTCTATTTTGAGGACCCACCCTTTGTCTCACCCACCCCTCCCTCTTGACTGTGAGATCCTCTGGGACATAGACTGACACCCTAGTCTCACCTAAGAGACCAGCAGGTAGCTGGGCCCAAAGCAGGATGCACACCATCCCTGCCCTGGCTGGTTCACAGGACAGTTTTGAGTTAAGGATTCAGTGAGCTGAATGGAGTACAATCACTCTGGGGACAGCGACTGCCAGCACTAGCAGGGGCTCACGACGCACTAGTGCGTGTGATCACCTCACAGCCCTCCTCACTCCCACCCCACCCCCTTATCATGTCCATTGTGCAAATGCAGAAACCAACCATGGCTCAGCCAGGCAGAGGGGCACCAGGTCTGTGTGCCCCCAAAGTCCGCACTCGTGGCTGTAACATGAACCACTGTGCCGCAGAGTCACCCGGGACCAGCCAGGGGGTTATCGCCGTCACGGTCAGCAGACAGACCGTTGCTGGCATGTGCACACACCCGTGTTCCTGCCACCCCTCCTGCCAGCTCATTCGGCAGCTCTGGTCCCTGGGGCTTGATGCCACGTCGTCTGTCGCTCCATTATCCTAAGCGGCCTCCCCGATCCCATTACTTCACTGCTGTTATTATTTATTCATCAACGGAGCCCTCAGCCTGCGGATGGGCACTTACCTTGATGTGCCTGACAGCGGGTCAGGAGCCCCACTAAGGGCGTATTAATCACCAGTAGCGCCGGCAGGGAGCCTGCTTCCCCGGAGACAGGAGATCATGTTGCAGACACAGAGGGGTCTGTCAGCACGTCAATTTTCCCATGGAGGAATCCACTGCCTGGCATTTTGGAGCTGGATGAGCCTCAGAAGGCATCTGTGGAGGCAGGGAAACTGAGGCTCAGAGAGAGGAGGGCATTCCCCAAGACCCTACGTCTCACTGAAATGCTAACCGCAACTCTCTCCATATACAAATGCACAGTAATTATAACTCCATTTACAGGTAAAGGGCTTTACAGTTTCAATCTATTCTCCTATTGGATGCTAATAATAATCCCTCGAGATCAATAAGTGTTTTTAATCAGATAGATAGATCGATAGATAGATAGAGATGATAGATGTAGAGATGACACAGATATAGAAACCGAAGCTCATAGAAATTAAGTGACCTGCTGAATGTCACTGAAAGCTAGGACTGAGACCCAGGTATCCAGGATCTGGCTTCAGCCAGGAAATGCAGGATGTGTACCTTGGTCCTTCTCTTTCCTTCTGATCCTCTGTGAACAAAAGAAGTCTTTGATTGTCTGGAATAGAATCCCCTTGGGAGCTGGGTCTTGCCTCACCCTGGGGGGCTACAAAGGGGTTTCTGCCCAGCCTTGCCCTGCCCACTGCTGGGTTCTTGGCCTGTCATCTCCAAGCTCTCGGGAGGAGGTGGCTCATGGGCCACTGGCTGGACACCTGCTGGACACACTGGTGTGGCTGGAATTGGAGATGACTCTGCCTTTCACCAGGAAGCAGATACAGACGGCATTCGACACTAAAGACAGAGCTGCCTTGGAGTGTGCAGCATCCAGGAGCCATGCCAACATCAGCGAGCTCTGGGTCCCCTCAGACTTTCAAGGAAGTCTCCTCTGAGCCCCTGATCACAGGACTCTTGCCCCATCTGAGCCCCTCTATCCCTGACTGAGAGTCTGGTGAAGTGACAGATGGAGATCACCTCATGGCAGCCCACGCCCCTGCTCTAAAGCATTCCATGGCTCCCCATTGCCCTCTGAAAAAGGGGTGGCAGGGTCCTGGTAGGTTGAGGCCAGCTTCTGTCACTCCCTCTCACATATAGTGAAGGAAATCTGGTACTGAGGAGCTCCTGAGCCTAGAACATTCTTTGAAGAGTCTTTTTTTTTAAATATGCATTTTGTGGGAGATGAAACTGAGGCTTAGAGAGGAAAGATAACTGACTTAAGGCCATGCTGCTAGGAAGTGTCTGATACAGGAATCACACTCATGCACTCGGGCCCAGACCCCAAGCTCTTTACCCAGCTGAAGGAAGATGTGTGGGAGAAAGGACAGCTACGTCCGGGGTGGCTCCAAGGGCAAAGCTAAGAGCACAGGATGGAAGTGACAAAGAGCTGATTTAGCTTAAGACCTCCCATACTGTCTGAGTGTCCAGGATAAAAAGGGCTGCTTGCCAGGGAGGTGAAAAGGAGCTCCCCATCACAGGAGGTATGCAAGTGGGTAATTGCCAGCCATCTGCCGAAGTGTCACGCAAAGCCTCTGCCCTAACGTCAGTAGATGGCTTGTCCAAAGCCAGCCAGAGAGTTTATTGGGTGATATTCACTGGGAAGCAGTCCAGCTGACCAGTCTGGTTTCTAGAATCACCCCACCCACCACTGGGCCCAGAGTTCCCACCATCTGCTCGTTCATTTGTGCATTCCTTACTCAACAACCAGAACTCCCTTATCAGACCTGGGGGAGGAGATTGCTCTGGACACGGCTCCCCTCCCACTCCAGTCATTGATATCCCTCCCTTCCCCCAAAGGCGGCCAGCACCACCCACCAACTCGATGAGTGCCAGCTGAGAAGATTCAACATGGGGCTGGGATGTGGGGGGCACAGCCCTGATGCAAGGAAGTTGCAGTCCAGCTGGGAAGGGGCGGGAAAGGGGAAATGACTGGGGAGTCCCTGGATACCAGTCGCCTTGCTTTAAAGCCAGCTCACCACCATGAGAAGAGTGTCAACAGTAGCAACCAGCACTCACTGTACCCCTCGGTGGCTCTACAAGTCACCGCACAGCCACATTGCAACAACCCAGGAAGTAGGGGGGGGGGGCTTTTATTAGTCCCATTTTACAGATGAGAAAACTGAGGCTGTCACTGGCCCAAATCAGTTCCTAAGGAGTGGAGCTAGGATCCATCACCAGGCTGTTGGAGTGCAGAGCCTGAGCCCCTAGCCTAGCAGGCAGAGTGAGTATGGGGGCAGGCAGGAGATAAAACCAAGGTTGCAGGTGCCCAAGGAGGCCAAGTCTCCGTGAGGCCAGGGCTCAGGGTCTCTTAGAGGAAGGGGGCCTAAGCAGGACTTCCAGAACCTTCGGAGGCACAGTGCAGACCATGAAACCAGCACCCACTCTGGAGACAGCCAGACCAGCATTGATCTTGCCCTTTACTTGCTGTGTGAGCTCAGTTGAATCACTTCACCTCTCTGGGCCTTAGGTTTGTCCTCAGAAAAACGGGGCCAATAATGCCCACCTCCTGGTTACTGTGAGGGCGAAATGAGACTAAATGACAGTTTCATGGCTCCAGGAGAGACAGGAAAGGTGTGCCTCCCATTTCAGGCCATGGTCCCCACACAGGGGTTTTCGTCCTCTTTGTGCTCCCAGCTCCTACCGAGTTGAGGGCCTGGGCCCAGGCTGGGCTCAGTGGCTGTGCTTAGGGGACAGGGCAGGGAGCCCGTGGTGCATCTGGATGATTTTTCCTGCAGCAAGTTATTTTCTGCTGATCTAGGTCAGCCTAGCCAGGGGGCAGCGTGAGCTGCCTTTCAGTCCAGCGGCAAAGAGCAGGTAGCCTGGCCCATCGTGGGACTGAGGTCCTGGCTTGAAACTGCATCCTGGCTCCTGGTTGCCCAGAGAGGGGAGGTCCAGCCGGGACCCTGAGATCATGGTCTCAAAGCTAAGGACAGAGCCTTTGGGGGTCCTGACTCCTGGTGGCCCCAATCCCAGGGCTCTGACCCAGGCTTGCTGTGTGGACTTGATGAGTCCCTTCTCCTCCCGGGGCCTTCAGCATCCGATTGCCATCATGGTGAAGGCTAAGGAAGGTGAGGGGTGATGGAGAGGTGCAAAGGGTAGACCCCCAGGAACTCAGCCCAACCTGCACGCCCGCCCCCGGCAGCTGTGTGATATTGAGCAAGTCACTTAATCTCCCTGAGAATTAGTTCTACCCACAACATGGGGATAGGATCTGCTTTGTCTTCTTCTCTGAGCTATTGTGGGGCTCAAATAAAGGGAAAAGGTCAGCTTTACTTGGAGCTCCTCAGCTGGATCCAGTCTGGGAGACAGGGGTGAGCTGGATGGGGCTCCTGGTCTCATGGGGTTTGCTCTGGGTATGGATGGTGGAGCCACATTTTCAATGGGGGCTGTGGGGACCCGGGGGGGGGATGTTGGTGGGGGAAGATTTATCTAAATGAGAGTATCAGGGAAAGATTCCTGGGAGAGACATGAACAGGATGGTGGGCAAGGTCATGGTCAGGCATGTGCAGAGCTGGCAGGGAGGCAAATAGGAACAGCAGGATCCACAGAGTATCAGCACTGGGGCTACACAACTGTGACCCCCAAACCAGCAAGCAACCCAACAAAGCAACGCTGTCCCTACCCTCCTGGAGCCTCTGCAGTGTGACAGGGGAGACAGACATTAATGAAATGCTCATCAAACATTGCAGTTTTATCTGAGGGGGCAGTGGGGAGTAACAATGATCTCTGAGAGTTTCCTACATGCCAGGCACTGTGCCAAGCACTCTGTATGTATTACCTTGTTTAGTCTTGACTATGGCAAACACTGTCGGTGTCTATGGAAGAGGAAACCGAAGACCAGAGAGGTGAAGTAACGTGCCTGAGGCAGCACAGCTGGCAGGCAGCAGAGCAGGACTGGAACCCAGGCCGTCTGACTCCAGAACCCCCACTTAATGTAATCACTAAGCTCTTCTGCCTCTCATGTGCTTAATATGGCTGATCTCTCCCTTGTGTTTCTAGTTTCCCCCTTCCCTCGCCTCCCCCTCTTTGACCACCAGGATGATGCAACAGAACAAAGTCAATTCCTGAACGACTTGGGGCAGAAGCAGCACATTACAGGTGTAGCTGGAGACCTTTGCTAGATGGCGCCCCACCTTCTCCCCAGACTCCAAGAGTCTCCACGCCTGGCAAGGAGGAGGGGAGGAGAGTGAAAGGGCAAGACAGGAATTGCTGGGTCCCCGAGGACAGGTCCTGCTGCTGCTTCCCTGCCTCTCCTACCCCCACTTCGTGTGAGAACTCCCAGGGCAGAGAGGATCTGTGCCTGCCCTTCCCCCTAGCCACCTGGTGGGACCCCCAAATTTCCCTCTGCCTGGCATCACATGGAGCAAAAGAAATGTCTGTGTGGAGTCTCCAGGGCAGCGTGGGAAGTGGCAGGAGGCCTGGAAGGGTCATGGGCTCAGGCTGTTGTGATGCAATGACCATGGTAGGGGTGGCAGAGGCTGAGATGGCACTGGAAATAGGATGTGAGAAGTGGACAGACGACAGTCCTTCCCTGACACTGAAGCACTGGGGGACCAACCCTCCATTCCCCCACACCCAGGCCCTCCCTGGATTGTGACAGAATGCCAGGGCAAGCAGAAGGACCCTGAACTGCCGCATATTACGTTTCAGATTCCTGGCAGAATGGGGGCTTGGAGTAGAAATTAGGCTTAGTTACAGAAAAATACAGTCACCTTTTTTGTGCCCCGATTTTACTGACTCAGAAGCACTGTGAAAGAGACATATGGGCCACCATAAATTTGACCTCAATGGGGAAGTCAGGCAAGGCTTCCTGGAGGAAATGATTCTTGGGCTGAGTTCTGAAGGAAGAGTAGGAAAAAGGGGTGGAGAGAAGATCATTCCAGGCGGGGGGGAACAGCATGTGCAAAGGCCCTGTGGCAGGTGGGAGCTTGGTGGGAGGGAGGGAAAAATGAGGTGCAAACTTCCTATTTATCCTACCATAAGCCAGGACTCAGCCAGTGCGGCTCCTGACAGTTAATGTTGGGATCCAGGGGAGTGGGACTCTCAAAACCCTCCTGTCCATGGTCTTTCATGTACTCAGACTTTGTTTTTGCCAACTCTGGCACTCCTGACACCTGCACCAGACTCAGAACATAAAGCAGCAGGGGAGGAGTCCCAGGGGCATCCTTACTGTCCTGCTCAGGAAGCCGAGACCAGAGAAGACAAGTCAGTTGCCAAAGGCAACCCAGCCCACCACCGCAGAACAACTCCTCCGAAGAGCTGAAGCTCTGGCCTAGAGGGACAAGCCTCCTGCCACCAGGGAAGAGGACAGGACCCGGCTGTTCCCCAGCCCTTTCCCAGGCCTGAGAAGCTTCTAGTGGTCAGAGTCAGGAGGATATGGTGGCAGTGACCCTGCAGAGATGTGGGCCAGCCAGAGTTCACAGCCACCCAGCTGTGCTGGTCACAGCCCCACAACCACACGATGACCACTTCAATAGTCAAGAGAGCTGAAAGGGAAGGGCAACCCAGCTGAGTCTGATGCTAGCTCCTCCAGCAGAACCCCAGCCTGGCCCTGGACTCCATGGGTCCCAGCAGACTCTGGCCCTCTGGGGTTATGGAGGGCAGTGAAACGCTCAAGGTCAGCAGGAGGCTAGAAGCTCAGAAGCCCAGACCACCAGAACGGCTCCACCCGTGTGAGAAGAGCCAGCCCTACCTCCTCCACCAGCGCCTCTGCCCTCCTGGGGCCCCGGGGAGCAGGTGGTCCGTCCCAGGGGAGAGGAGAGAGGTTGGGGACCCAAGCATCAGCCCCCTGGGCTTGCCAGCTAATTATGCATTAGGAGCTAATATTAATAAAGGCTCCAGGAAAGGAAAAAGATCTCATCACCAGATTATTGCACATGAGGGAAATAACAGGCCCCCAAACTGTCTCCATCCTTCGCCCTTCATCTCTAAGCAATCTGCTGCTTTTATTAACTGACTGGATTTTCCCAGGCTGAGGGTAGCGGGGCGGGGGGGGCAGGGGGAGGGTTGCAGGGGGAGGAGGTACAGGGAGAGGTAAAGCAGGGCAATTTGGAACAGACTTTGGGAAGATGGAAACGTACACAGGACAGATGCCTTCCACCACTGCTTCCTTGATGCCATCCACCGGCACATCCCTGGGGATGGAGCCCACAGCTCTGCCCAGCCCCGGCTCCATCCTGCTGCCTCCGGAAATGGGACACCTCCATCCGCTCTTCCTCTCTCCCTCCTCCCTTCCCTCTCAGCGCCGCCCCCCCCCCCTTCTTTCTCATCTCTTCCTCCTCCAAGAACCACAGTCTGAGTTTCCTTCCCACCTGGATCCCACCCCAGCGGCTCCAATTCCTTGAGTTACTTAAAGTGACGCTGAGGTTCAACTTCTAGGAATTTTTCCAAAAAATGAACCGAGTAAAAGCCATATTGGAAGAAATCTAAATCTCCATCAAGAGAGGTTTGTTTGCTAAATTACAGTACAACCATACACTGGAATGCTCTATATGTAACAAATAAGGAATAATCTACACGGTACATTGTTGAGAGAAAAAAAATCAAGGTGCAGAATGCATGCATAGCATGCTACCTTCTGTGTTCAAATACACACACGTCCCTATATATACATAGAATAGGACTTAATTCAGTTGAAGTTTGTTATGGAGACAATGTTTGGAGGAAATGCTTGATGTGGTATCTGTTACGTGGTAAATGCTCCATTCGTGTTTGCTATTGCTGACATTGGACAACTGACTCCAAAGTTCCTTCGCATTCTGCCTTGATGCCTTTCTGGAAAGGGCATTTTCACGGACAACCCTTGAGAAGGTCGTGGGTTGTAAGTGAGAGGAGACCAGTAGAGGTTTCAGGGGGGCTGTAGGAGGGCGTAGGCTGGTAGAGCCCCTCAGGGCTCCGCTTGCAGCCCTGGATGGTGCCCAGTGGTCCCAGGGCCTCAGGAGGCAGACACGGGAACCAGCACAGGACCTGGTGCAGAGGAGGTGTTTGCAGCGAAAGGAGGGAATACTGTGCATGCTGCTTCTTACTAACTATTTTTACACCAATGCAAATGGAGGCTTGTCAGGCTGTGTGACTCATCTCAGACCCACCCTGAACCTGGTAGGGGCTGTGGGTTCTAGACTAAAAGAGGCCTTCATCTGGCTCTGTCTCCTGGAGTCCTTGCTATATATATATATATAAATGAGCCAAAGATGACCTCCGTGGATTGGCCCCTAGGTTATTTATCTCTTCCCTGCAGGCCGAGACCTGCTAGCTCAAAAGACTGCCAGTGCTGATCTCAAATTGTTACACATCCAGCAGTTTAAAAAGTGGCCCAGATGAGCAGATTTTTAACTATTTAGGCCCTGCCTAACTAGCTTTGCCTACCCCACAAAACCTCCTCCACAGCGGCTGGCCACTGATAGAACAGAGTTCTCTGACCCAGAGAGTCCCCGTCTTGCTACAGAGTGACAGCACCTAGACACCAGAAGCCCTCCCTCCTGCCCCCCTTTCTCCCCAGGAGTTCTCTCGTCCTCTTCGCCTCTAGATGGCGGTCCCCTTGCCACAAACTTTGGACGGTCTCATGCTGTGAAGGGTTTCCCTTCTCTTGCAACCCTGTTCAAGTACCATTCAATAAAGCCTGTGTTACTGCTCTTCAAGGTTATGCAATTGTGAGGCTTAATTTTATGTGTCAACTTGACTGGGCTAAGAGACGTTCAGATAGCCAGTAAAACAGTGTTTCTGGGGCATCCTTGAGGGTGTTTACAGAGGAGCTTAACATTTGAATCAGGAGACTGCGTAAAGAAGATCACCCTCACCAATGTGGGCAGACATCATCCCATCTTTTGAGGCCCCAAATAGAACAAAAGGTGGAGAAAGTGTGCATTTTTCTCTTTCTTTTTGAGCTGGGACATCCATCTTTCCTGCCCTTGGACATCAGAGTTCCTGGTTCTCAGGCCTTCGGACTCTGGGACTTTCACCAGCAGTCCCCCTTTGCAGGCCTCCGAGCTCTGACTGAATTGTGCCACCAACTCTCCTGGTTTTCTAATTTCCAGGCAGTAGATTGTAGGACTTCTCGGCCTCCATAACCACATGAGCCAATTCCTATAATAACTCTCTTTTTATATCTATATCTATATCCTACTGGTTCTGTTTCTCTGGAGAACCCCGACTAATACAGTCTTTTCCCCTTATCAGCCCCCAAGTCCCTCAAACTCCCATCAGTCCCTCTGCCTGAGGCCAGGCTGGAGCCAGGAAAATCCAGACACCCCTCCTCCGTTGGCAGCTGCCTGGGCTGCCAGGACAGAGGAGAAGGGAAGAGGAGAGGCAGAGAGGGTGAATGACACATCCCAGATACCTGTCCTCAGGGAAGCATGGTGGCCCCAGTGCGGGAAGCAGCAGCTACTGAAGAGGCTCTGCTATTCTGCTCCCTGGGGAAGACGGAGGGGGGCAAAGAGAGGAGGAGAAGGCTGTGGGCACAGGGAGAGGATAAATCGCATGCCACGTGGCGTGGCCAAAAATTAAAAAAAATAAAAAAATTTAAAATAAAATGAAGGGCAAAAAAGAGAAAATATTGCAGGAGAATATGTGCAGAGTGATCTCACTGATATAAAAAACCAAAGCAGACAAATCAAACATGATGGTTCAGGTGAAACCACAAAGAAGGGCAGGAGCCGGCTGGAGACCTCTGGTGGGGGGAGGGGAGAGCAGTTGGGGAGGAGGATGTAGGCACCATGTAAGGCAGGGATTCTCATACATTGATGTGCACACGGGATCCCCCTGGAGTCTTGTTAACAAGAAGATACTCATTCAGAGGGTTTCTGGTGGGGGCTGAGGGGCTGCATTTCCTACAAGCCCCCAGGTGAGGCGGATGCTGCAGGGCCGGACCACACTTCAGGTAGTGAAGCCAAGCCAAGTAACCATGATGGTCTAGCCCAGGGTCACTCGACCCTGTCAAAACATCAGACTGCCTCAGGAGCTTCTCCAAAGCACTGATGTAAGTTGGTGCAGCCATTATTGAAAACAGCATGGAGGTTTCTCAAAACACTAAAAATAGAGCTACCGTATGATTCAGCAATCCCACTTCTGTTTATATATCCAGAGGAAATAATATCAAGATCTCCAAGAGATATCTGCACTCCCATGTTCACTGCAGTATTAGCAAAATAATACTGTGAATATGGAAATATTCCATATTCAGTATGGAAATAACCAAAGTGTCTATTGATAGGTAAATGCATAACGAAGATGTGATCTATATCTGTATCTATACGGTGGAATATTATTCAGCCTTAAAAAGAAGAAAATCCTGCCATTTGAGACAACAGGGATGAACCTGAAGGACATTATACTAAGTAAAATAAACCAGACACAGAAAGACAAATAATGCATGATCTCATTTATATGTGGAATCTAAAAGAGTCCAACTCATAGAAACAGAGAGTGGTTTCGAGTTGGTGGTTTCCAGAGGCGCAGGGGCAGGGAGGGGGGAATGGGGAGATATTTGTCAAAGGGTACAAAGTTCAGTCATGCAGGATGGACAAGTTCTGAAGATCTCATGTACTACATGGTGACTATAGTTAGTAATACCGTATTGTATACTTGAAATTTGCTTAGAGAGTGGATCTTAAGTGTTCTTACCACACACACACAAATGGTAACTGTTAGGTGATAGAGATGTTAACTGGGTTGATTATGGCAATATTTCACAATGTATATGAATCATCGTGTTGTACACCTTAAATATATACAATTCTTATTTGTCAATTACATCAAAATAAAGCTGGGAAGAAAACAGTGATGCCAGGCCAGTTACCTGAGCATCTCTGGGGGTGCAGCTAAGGCATGGGCATTTGTCAGAAGCTCCCCTGGTAGTTGTGTTGTGCAGCAGGTGGAGGGCCACTGCTCCAGCCCTGGAGCTAAGGGGTGGTACACCGATGTTCATTTCCTTTTCATTCTTTCGGTTTTTGTGTACGTTATCTATATTCCTTTGTATGTATGAAGCATACAGAAAATAAAAAATAAAATTTCAAAAGAGTGTGAGGTGAAAAAGCTGAGCTGGGAGATAAGGGAGGAGAAAGAGCAAAGAACCCAAAAGGATTCCTAAAAATGCTCTCCCCCATCAACCATGAAGCCCGTCAGCCCACTGGGCCTGTCAGTCAGCACAGCAGGCTGTGGCCGTGTTGATGGTTAGCCAGCTGTCAGTTCCAGGGTCAGCCAAGCAGCAGCACAATTGTCAAGCAGTGGGTCAGTCCATCAAGCTAGCAAGTCGGGCCGACTATTACTGAGTGGGCCGCCTGTCTGCTTTAAAGTCAGCCAGCAAACTGGGCTGTTAGTATGGTGGTCAGTCTGGCAATATTTTAGTCATTGCTGTCACGCAGTCCATTAATTATGACTAGGTCAACCCTACTGTCAATCAGTGCGTCTGCTGCCTATTGCTGTGAGGGTTAGTGTGAAAGGCCCGCTGGGACGTGGAGTGGCCAGGCATCAGCGTGTCGACTGGTAGTCAGTCAGGTAGCTGGTCAATCATAATGTCAATGAGTGAGAGTGTGAGTCAGTCATAGGACAGTCAGAGATAAGACAGTCAGCCCGGCAATCGGTGTGTCAGATGGACATTCTCTGTCAGCCAGTTAGTTGGGGAGACAATGCTTAGTCGGGGAATCCCTGAGTCTGTCAGGCAGAATAGTCAGGTGGTGGGTTTGTTAGTGCAGAGCCAGTGAGACGGGCAGTTAGGCAGCCCGTGAGCCTGTCAGATGCTGTATCAGTCGGTGAGTCCAAGAGACAGTCTTCCGTCAGTCAATCCATGTGTGTGTCATCCATTCACTAGCAGCCAACCCTCGAGTCTGTCCGTCGGACGCTCACTGTGTCTGTCCGTCACTGCCTGTGTCAGTGGGTCAGTGGGCCGGGTGACTGTGGTCAGGCGGTCAGACAGCCACGCCGCCGCGGGACAGCTGCACCTCTCCGCCCTGAGCCCGCTCCACTAAAGGCCACACAGGCTTGGGGAGAACTCTGAGGCTCTGCCCAAAGGTGACGTTCTGTTACTATTATTATCTGAGAAAATTCCCAAGGCTCCAGAAAGTGGAAAAGGCCGTCAGTTGACTGCTCTCCCCTTCCCTCTCCCCTCCTCTCTCTCCATTAATGAGGTTCCTGCCACAGAGAAAGGGGCGCTTACCCGGAGGCCGGAATTGGAGGAGGGGGCAGGTGGTTGGTGAGTTGTTCCAATCAGCCCTGGGCCTGCTGCTCAGTCATCCCTGCTTTGACTACTGGATGGGGGGTGGGAGGTGTGAGAGGGGGTGTCCTGACCAGGAGCTCCTTCCCCTGGCCTGGCCCTGCCCTTCCCCTGGGGACTCCACATCCTCCCACCCAGACCCAGGAGTCAGCTGTCCCCTCTGGACAAGCAGGGAGGGGCAGGGGCAAGTAGCTACACTAGCCCTTAGGAAACACAGATTTCATGTCAGCTCATGCTCTTATCTGCTATGACTCAAAAAGAAAAGAAGAAATATCGTTGCTGAATCTATGTTTCACTTCCATAAGTTCCATTTACATTGTCTCAGGTAACCCTCACAACCATCCAGCACAGCAGCGTTATCCCTTTATAGATGCAGGCAAGAGGCTGGGAGAAATGAGCACTGACCTGAGGTCAGTTCTGACCAGCTGTGTCTGACTCCAGAGTCCACACTCTTCCCTTTGCCAGGCCGCCTCTCTGGGGCTGGCTGGGGTCTCTCTGCTCCAGGTTTCCCTCTCCCCTTTTTCCCATAGGGCTGGAGGGGAGATTTCTCTGTCTCTCGTGATTTTTTGCTACTAGAAAACAACTCTGTTCTGGATTGGTACTTGGGACCCGCTATGTTTGGGGCCAGACTGGGAGAGACTGTAGAGGCTGGATAGCAGCATTCCTCAGCTGTGGGTCGGCAGTGCTTGGCCCACTCTTTTATATACTTCTAAATTTGTGGAGCTAGAAGGGAGCCTGGAGCTTACCTGGTCTGCATCTAGTCTCACTGGAGGCAGAATCCCTCCTGCAGCCACGCAGTCAGCATCTGATCTATGCTTACACATTCCCAGTGACTGGGAGCTCACTACCTAAGGAGGCTTTTCTACTGTGGGACAGCCTTGGTCCTTGGAAAGTCCCTCCATGTCTTAAGCCCAAACCTTCAGGTCTCAGTTCTTCACTCTGGTGCTGCCCAGACCAACCCTCATGCTTCTCAAGAGGGCTGGCCCTGCTACCCAGACTTGGAGAGAGACCATGGGATTCCCTCCTTGTTCAAGGCTTCAATTCTTTGCAAGGGAAAGGGGCAGAATGCTGGAAAATTGTGGAAAGTGCAATGCTCTTGCGGCAGTGCAGTAGGCTGATGGCGTCAATGGCCTGAATTTGTCATGTCTTGCTGTAACTACGGCTTTAAGTAGCGCTCTCCAACAGGGACCTGCTCTGGCCAGTGGGGTAGTAACCAACTTGACACAAGCCGAGGCCAGTTAAAATGCTCATTCGGCCCTGCTTCTTCTCTTGGACTCCTGCCACCTCCATGAGAACAAACCCAGGCCAGACAGCAAGACAGATACAAGAGACACACAGAGCAGAGCCCCGGTGTCTGGGCTGAGGTTACCCTACAGCAGCAGCCCAAGTGGATCCTCACCACAGACTGAGCCCAGCCATGATGGTCAAGCTTAGTTCAGATCAGCTAAACTCAGAGACTCATGACACCCAGAGACTCGTGAGAAATAAGTTCTTATTTTAAGCTACTAAATGTTGGGCTGGTTTGTTACATAGCAATAGCTAACTAAGAGAGTCAGCCAGCCAACACTGCTCAAGTTGCAATCCTGCCTCACCCACCCTTTCCTGGCAGTGTGTCCTCAAATAAAGTATATCATCTCTGTCAGTCTCAGTGTTCTCATCTGTTAAGTGGGCTACTGAGCCTGCTCTTCCTCCTTCAAGGGAGACAGCCAAAGAGTTCAAAGATATGGAAGTGCACTGCTAACTATGAAGGGCACAGGGAAGGGACTTAGGCTCAGGAGGGCCCCAGGGGCTGGCCTGGATGGGCTGGTGTCCCTGCGGCTGCCTGTCAGAGCTCGGCGAAGCAGAGGGCACTGTGCTATATTAACCCAGCTCATCTCCCTGGTCAGAAGCAAGCCTGGCAGGCTGAGTGATGGGGCCAACCGGAGACTTATTTACAAACACAGCCCTTTCGCCTTCACTTCTTGGGTAAGCCCCGCTGGCGGCAAATAAATGAGAATCAATAGGCCAGTTATTAAACCGTAAATATCCCTCCCCTTGGGGTCTTGGGCCAAGAGCTCTGAGACTCTCAGCTGAAGGCAACAGGGCTGGGAGCCCCTTGCTCTGAGCCTTTCAGCTGAGACAGGGCCAAGTGCCCCTCGCATGGGGCCTGCCTCAGCCCCCAGCCCAGCCAGCCACTGCTGAACAGAGGAGAGTGGGCTGGCACTGTGGGCAAGAAGGAGGCCTGACCTGTGCAAAGCCACCTTAAAGGACCCTCTACCCACCACACAACACCTATAGTTTAGAAGGGAGGAGGGCCATGTGAGCAAGGACCAAACCCCTCTCCTACCTACGCTGATGCTCAGAAAGGGACGGAGAAATCTTCCATCCCTGCACCTACACAGCCTGTGGATGGAGGGACAACTCCGACTCCCAAAGAGAGAGTGACTCATTCAGGGACACATGCCCAGAAAGTGACATAATCCTGACTCAAAACCAGAGGCGAGGCCTCCGGCCTGTGCCTTTATCTAGGACAGGATGAATTGCCGTGTGGATTAAACTTGGTAGATGGTGACTTTGGGAAGGGCCTAGGTTATGAGGCAGCTAATGGGGTCCAGAGAGGTAGGAGTGGGTAACCCCAGCACTTTCTCAGGAGCCTGAGTGTACCCCATTTGATCATCTGTGCTGGAGGCTAAGTTACCCAGAAAGTGGCTCAGAGAAGTTGGGGGTAGATGAAGGGAAGTAAAGACAGTGTGAGAGGGAAGCAGGGGCTGGTGAACTGGAGAGTTTTGTAGTTCAGTGTAAGTGAGAAGAGGACACACACACGTGCGCGCACGTGCACGGCAGTTGGGGGCACTGGGAGGCTTCCTGCAGTCCTTGACTGTGGGCATCAGGGAAGCTATATGCAGGAGGCTGCATTTGAGCTGGGCCACGGAGGATGAGTAGGCCTCACGCTCAGTTACACCCCTTCGTAAATGAGAAGGCAGTGAAGGGTGGTCCGGGAGGAAGGGCCAGAATAAACAAAGGCATCAGTGGTGGTAGTGATGATGACGGTGAGGATGGTGGCAGTGATGATGAAGATGATAACCATGACGGTGGTGATGGTGATGATGGTAGTTGGCACTTTTAAAAAGACTTTCTGTGTGCCATGACCCACACTAGGCATTTTACACCCTCCATGTTATTAAATTTGCACAGCAACCCTACACTCTCTACACCCAAGTCCCTGGCTGCTCAGTGGTTCCAGTCCATTGCCTTGTATTCCATCTGCCTTGTATTCAGCGGTGTGTGCTTCTCCTGATTCCTGAGGATGGTGGCTGGGTCTCCCTTGTGTGAGACAGAGGGAAAGAGCAGACAGCGCCAGGAACACAGGGCCAGGAGCCAAACAGTGGAGCTCAAGCCTGGGGTCTGCTTCTCGCTAGTTGCCCAACCACGGGCAACCTCTCTGGTTTTGTTCTCTTGTTGGTGAAACAGAGGGGATGGTTATAATAATCAAAGTACTTTCCTTTTAAGGATACTGAGAGGCCTCAATGAGATGATCCATGACAAGCCCTTAGAAGAGAGGCTGGCCCATAGCACGTGCTCAGGGTGAGCTGTTATTTTTATCTGCATCCTGCCCGTGACCTTGCTGCACGTCAATGCTTGCCAAAGGTGGGTTGCACTGAATGGGAGTGGCCACTAGCATGCTTTTCCCGGACCAGATCTGAACCTTCTTTCTGTTTGGAAGATTTCCCACTCCTGGTGGAAGGCAGAGCTTATCTGCTGTTACAGAAGGTGAAAATCCCAGCTTGTCACTTTCCCAGCCTCTCTTGCAGCTCAGGCACAGACCCATTAGCTGAGGTCTGCCAATGAGGTGGGCCACGATGCAATTAAGCAAGACTCTAGGAACACCATTCTGGTGTTAGGTGGGGCCGCAGGGCAGCTACGTGAGCGTCTGGGGTGGCTCAGGCCGTAGGCAGCAAGACACAGTCCTGTGGGCCTGGCAGCAGAGCACTGGGTGACCTCCTGTGCTCTGTGGCAGTGCCCTCCTCAAACTGGCTTGGTGGCATGGTGGTTCAGCCTACAGTCTGGGCACTGTGTCTTCCAGCCCTTCCCAGAGATTCTGTGATGCCCAGTGTCCATTCAGTAGATCCCATCTCTGCTCAGTGGGTGTGTAGTTCTTCTGCCTGAAGGTAGAACCCCGACCGTATAGAGAGGAGGGTGGAGTTTCTGTTGGACCTGCTACGCGGCTCAGACACAGGTGAGATCCCGGGCCAGGCCCGAGGTGCTAAGCTGCTGCGCAGGGAAGTGCAGCCAGGACTCACGTCACTGTGTGCAACATCCCAGGCCGCTGGCCTTTGCCTCCAGCACTTCTGGTGGAAGACTCCATGGAGGGTCGCTCCAGAGCGCTGGCTACAGGCCCAAGGGAGTCAGGTGCAAGTCCCACAGAGAGGGGGTAACTTATGATTTAAAATGTCCCATATACAGGGAGGAGGCTGTAGCTCATTCTCACCTGAAGACAGAAAGGCCTCAGGAAAAGTCAGCTGACCTGGAAATGGGATTCCCAGCCAAACTCCGAGCAGGGCCACATCACCACACTATAGTGATTGGAACCTCTTGCATTTACACGAGCTCTGTATTCTCACCTCTTTATCTCATTTTTGCCCATCCTACAGAGGGAGAAACAGGGGCTCAGAGCTCACACTGGTTTTCCCAAAGTCCCCAAGCAATGAGTGGTAGAGACTAGTCTCCAATGCAGGCATTCTAATATCAAAGATGAAAGGGACCTTTGAGGAAACTGAGACCCAGGAGGGAGTGGTCGAGGGAATCCATCACGGGGAGGCAGATTTTGAACTTGCACTAAAAACAAATGAAAAAACAAAAAAAACCCCCTTTCTTATGACCTTAGAATGAAATGCCCCGCCATGGGACTAAATGAGCTCCCCGTTAGTGGAGGTGTGCAATAAGAGGTAGGGACCACTAGGTGGGGATGTGCTGAGAAACAAGGATTCCCACACTGACAAGGGGGGCTGCCATCTCCTGGGGGCATGTGGTTCACTATAAATTGCGGTGGGGGCTCCTGAAAAGATGCTGGTTCTTTTGTGCTCTCCCTCTGCTTTGAGCCAGTTCAGCCCAAGAGGACTGAGACATGCACACAGGTTGGCTCTGATGTCACAGGCCATGTGGGAGGTCTCGAGCTGCCTCCAAAGGCAGAGCAGAGACCCCAGAGTCATAAGAGGTCAGTCTCCCTACACACACACACTCACATGTACAGATGGAGAAACTGAGACCCCGAGAGGGGAAGTGAGGGACCCCAAGCTAGCCAGAAGCAGAGACAGGGTGAGAACTGAAGCCTTCAGCATTCAGTCTAGAGTACAGCTTCTCAGAGTGGGGTCCCTGACCAGCAGCCTCAATATCCCCTGGAAACTTATTGGAAAGGCAAATTCTCAGGACCCACTGGCTCCAAAACTCTGGGGGAAGGCCATAGTCTGGGTTTCATCGAGGCTTGCAGGGGATTCTGATCCATGCTAAAAGCTTAAAATCACTGACATAACTGCTTTTTGTGTTCCAGCATTCACTGACTTGAGACCCATGAGTGGGACATCCTTCCTGTGATGTGCCTGGCCTTATTATCCCACTTTCTAAGCCATAAAAGGAAATGTGACTCTCCCTGGCTTATAGGCTACACACATTTTATCCACATGGGGTTAATGTCCCAAGCTCAGAGATGTGGAACAACCTGGCAAAGTCACACAGCAACGTGTTGGCTAATCTGGGATTAGAACTCACAGCTGCCCAATTTTCAGCCTGGGATGGAGTGGACCTCTTGGGCCTGATCCCTCCTGCCCCAACGCACATGACATCATATGGCCCTCACCCCACCTGCACAGAGGACCCTGGGCTTCAGCACTCCCTGGGCTGGGAGCAACAGGCTTTTCTCCAAGAGTCCTGGCTGCTCCGGGCAGTGCAGGCTGGACTGCTTTATTTATTGCTGTCATTAATTAGTTTTGTTGGGGATGAAAGACAGGTCCCCGGAGAAGACCAGTGCATTAGAGCCCATTATTCCATCATTGCTCTGAACTCGTCGGCAAAAAGCTCAGCCCATCTCTGCTGTCAGCCCACTACAATTAATTAGCCCACAGCCCAAGTGGCGGTCTTCCTGCTCCCCCTAGGCAGGGAGGGCTCTGTTCTGGCATCTAGTATCCTCCAGGGCTTCTCTGCCCCAATTCGAATGGGGGGGGTGGGGGCTGGTGACAGCCCAGTGGGTGGGGGATGAGCTACTGCAGTTGCTGGGTGCCAGAGGGAGGTAGGGATTCCCTTACCCAGTGATTCTGCTATGAGTGCATTCCATGATGTGTCAGACACTGGCCTAAGTGCTTTAAACTCATAGTTAATTCTAACAAATGTCTTGTGAGGTATGCCTTAATTTGCCAGATGAAGAAACCGAGGCTCCGCTAAGAGGGAGAGACTTGCTTGAGGACCACAGCGCAAAACTGCAGAGCAGGATTTCAACCTGGGTCTGGCTCCTGAGCCCGGATTTGCCCTTTGCTCACTGGGGCTTCTCAGTGTGGCTCATGAAGCCAGGGGCCCAGCCCCTCCAGAGGGAAAGGAGGCTAAGGGCAGGGGAAGTGTGGAATGAAGCAGAGAGGATGGGCTACGTGGTATGCTTGCAAGGGCTTTCACTGGGCAGAGAATCAGAAGCGATGAGTCCACTTCTGACCTGAGTGACCTTGGGCAGGTTCTCAGCTTCCCCTTCAGTGCAAAGATTGGTTCCAATGACATGGGTTCTTCTCTAGAGAGGCAGTATAGCCTAGGAGTTCAGGCAAGGTGACCTTTGGGTGTTACTTATCTCTCTGAGCCTCAGTTTCCTCATCTGAAAAGTGGGGATAGCCTCCTGGGAGTGTTGTAAGGATTAAATGAGATAATACATGAAAGGGCTTAGCACAGCATCTGACACATCACAAGGGCTTGATCATTATTTACAAAGATGAGAATGATGATCTGAAAGGACTTAGTCTCAGGCCAACTTGCCTTGAGTCTTGATCAAGTTAAACCAGTAATTACAGAATCACTCTGTGCTGTGTACACCTTGCGGCTTAATCACCTTATGACGAGAAGGCATGGGTAAGGCTCCGGAAGGTTAAGCCTCCTCCTGCTTGCTCAGGGCTTGAATGCTAGGCCTGGCTATGCCCCCATCTTACTGTGTAACCGTGAGCAAGCTGCCCAAGTTGCTTTCTCCCCTCAAGGCCTCAGTCCTCCCATCTGTAACCTGGGCAGGGAGTCGGGGTCAAGCAGGGCACTGGCCCTCGTCTTGTCCCCTCCACTTTGGCAGGAGCTGCCTCTCCTGAAGGCCGTCTCTGGCCCTCAACATGGCTGACTCAGGCTTTGCCCAATGGTGGAGGCCAGGATGCCTGCCTGAGGGTACCAAGAAGTTAATTAAACCCCCAAGAAGCGATTTGTTAAGAGGGGAGCGATGGTATATTCAATACCAGCCAAAGGGCGGGGCGAAGTAATGAGTCTTTCTTTAGCTGTGAATAGAGTGTCCTCCCCTGTCGCAGCCCCTCTCCGCCATGTCTGAAGGACGGTCCTAGGGAGGCTTAGTGCTCATCTTGATAGCCTGGACACTGAGGAGTCCAGTGGACCGGTCTCTCTCCAGGACTGTCACTTTCTACCTGGGCTTCTCTCTGTTTCTGTCCCACTCATGTTCCTCTAACTCTTTTCCAGGAGGGATCTGGGGCCAAGATGATCTCTGTCTCTCTGTCTCTCTCCCCACCTGCTCTGCACTTGTTCTTTCCCTCTCGCCCAGCCTCCGAGGAAAAGCTGAGGGCCACCATGTTGCACAACCCCACCGCACACACTGTATGTGGGAGTCACAGCCCTGCCAGGTAGCGCGTTCAGAAACAGTTTGGAAGAGGGAAGAAGAAGAGGAAGGGGAGGTGATGGCCTGGCTGCCCCTGAACCTCGAGGGAAGGTGACTGGCCAGGAGACAGGAGGCAGCTTGAGGTCAGCTTGGGCCAGTGTGCTCCAGCTGCTGCTAAACCCACCCGCTCCCCACATCCATGTGCCCGCCCTGCAGAGGGCAGCCTGCCGCACACTCTAAGACGGGTGTCTGTGGGAGGCGGCCCAGCCAGGCACCGAGGGTCTGGCTTTGGGGACCAGGGCTGGTGTGAATATGGCTGGCTCCCTCAACTACTCTGAGCTTTCTTTCTCCCCAACTTCTGTAAAAGATGGGGCTGGTTCTGGTCCTGCTCCCCTAATGGGCTCTGGGGACAAAGGAGATCTTAACAGGGTCCCTGGGGAGGGTGGAGCAGTACCCATCTCTGCGTCTTTGTCTTGTGCACCCTCACCCCCAGGGGCACCTCGTCTGGGCAGCTGTCCGGGATGGGTCCTCTCCTGGTCCTGTTGCTTATCCTGGGCTACCGTCTGCCTGTCAGTCTCTCTGTGGGCCCCCCCTCCCAGCTCATTACAAAATTCTGGCATTCACAGGCAGAGATGGCCACAGCTGAGAAGTGGGAGCCCTGGGGCCTCCCCCTCTCCAGGTGGGGCCTGGCTTTGTCCCCCTTTGTGCTGGTACAAAAGGAAGCCAGGCAGGGGAGGGAAGGGGTCTGGGGTCTAGCAGGTGTCTGTCGCTGTCCTGGCAGCCAGCAAGGGGAGTTGTGGGAGGGGCTCGGGCAGCTGTCATTCACCAGCCAAGCTGGGGACAAGGCACCTTGATTAGGCCCCCAAGATAATCGTCGCACACCTGGGCTGGCACCCCAGGGCCCCCCCTTGCAGTCGCCCCTTTGTCTGTCTGGGGAGTCTCCCGCTTCAAAGCCCAGATTGCGGCTGATAGATTGGGCTGAAGCCAGGTGCTGAAACCCGAGAGCCTGGTAGAGGACAGCAGTGCAGAGGGGCTTTGGGGATGGGGGTTCCTAGAGCCAGGAGAAGGAGGGCAGCCTGGGTGATGGAAGGCCCAGGTCCCCTACTTCTCTGGGCCACATAGTGACCAGGTGGGCAGAAGCAGAGAGGACCACAGTGGGGAGAACCACTAGGATGGGTGCATATGTGTGTGTGAGCGTGTGTGCACATAGCTTATACATGGATATTCACACAGCCAGGGTGGGACGGGACAGGTGGCTGTTGGATGCCCCCTCACTCCTCCCCAGCAGTCACTACAGCCCTGGCGGGGTTGCCCATGCACAGTGTCTCTTCTGGAAGGAGCTCTTTGGTTGAGGAGCGTGCTTGGCCCTTGAGGGGAGCAGGACAGATATTCGTGGAGCTGATCATCCTCAAGCAATGAGGGATGGGAACCAACGGATAAATACCGGGGCACCCTTACCCCTTGAGAAGGACAGCAGTTCTGAGGTGTGTGCTTCCCAGTCTTCCAGAAGAATCTGGGTGGAATCAGGCTCCCAGCACAAACCCATCATGAACACATACTTCATCCCCTTTCCTCCCTCCCTGGCTCACCCCTCACTCCCTCACCAAGTCTCCTGGGATCACCTCCCAAATAAACCACTTGTGCCCAAATTCTTAACTCAGGGTTGCTTGCATGAGTACCAAAATGGCAATGAGGCACGTTAGGTCCTGGTGGTGTGCCCTGCATGGGGTGAGGGGCAGCGTAGAGCCAAGAAACAAGCTGCACACTTTTCCTGAGCACACAGGGGTCAGAGCCTACACCAGGCTCCATCTCCCAGCGGTGGGTGGGGGGATGACAGCCTCGTTTCCTGGGCATGTACTCGGGGCCACATTGAGCCGTGCCTGCCTTGACCAGTGACTGGGCCTGGGGGGGGTGGGAACCCATGGTTGGGGGACTTGGTGTATATCCACATATTAGTGTAGACACCTGTGAATGGGGGTAGATGGGGGTGTGTCTGTATATTGTAAATGTGCGATGTTGCACATGACCCTGTACTCAGACACGTGTGTGTGTGTACACATGCACACATGTGTCCATATACACTCAGAATCAAGGGGCTTCTGGCTTTGGGAGTCTTGGCAACTGGCCCTGCCCCACTGGCTACCCACAGACCCCAGTGGTGGCCAGCAGCAGGGTAGGGCATGACACCTCAAGGTGGAGACTGGACCAGCCTCCTGGGAGGACATGAATATGGGGTGTTGCAGAGTGCCCGTGTTTGTCATGTGGCTCCCTACTCTGCCCTCAGTGACGGCAGGCCAAGCCAGGGTATATTTATCATTGCGTTGACTGGGGACGGCGTCTCTCAAGCGCCCCAGCCCAGGAGGTGCAGAGCCAGGGTTGCCAGGAGAAGCACAATATCCATCTCTGTGGCTGCCTTTCATGCCCCCACCCTCCACCCCTCGTCTGCATCACTCAGCCACAGCAGACACCCTGATTTCTCTCTAAAAATGAAACAATGACCTTGGCTGTGTGTCATGGCGGGGTGGGGGAGGAGGACTTTCTACCCAAGTCAGGGGCTGACAAGTGGCCAGCTTTTTCCAGAGTAAGTGGTCATCTCCTAGGCCAGCCTCAGGGGGGTCCCCAGCATCCCTGGGGTTGACTCCTTTATCCTGGGGAGCATCAGATTTAAAATACAAATTTCCACGCTTGTAAGGGCCTGCAGAGGTCAGCCACGCCCAGCCCTCGGGTCTCATGTGAGGAAGGTGAGGCTCAGAGAGGGAAAGTCACTTCCCCAGGGTCACACAAAGAAGCAGCTGAGGGCAGGATTAGAACGAGGGCTCCTGGATGCTGTATTTGCCTCTCACCACCCAGCACTGCAGGCGGAATTTCACACTTTTCTGGCCCTGTTGGCCCATCGCTCAGTTTTTCCTACACTTACCAGAAGTTACACAGACAGGCAAACTACCTGCTAATAGTGGGCCCCAAAGGCCCAATAAAGCTCCAATCCACCATCCCAGCCATTCCTGCCAAGCCCTGCACTTTTCAAATAGGCTCAGGTCAGCTCCTGCCGGCCCTTCTGTACTGGTGTCTCCTCAAAATTCACGTACACCCGACACCTGGGAATGTGTCCATATTTGGAAACAGAGTGTTTGCAGATAAAATCCATTAAAATGAGGTTATCCTGGATTAGAGTGTGTCCTAATCCAATGACTGATGTCTTAAAGAAGAGGGAAATTTGGGTGAAGCATGGACACACAGGGAGACATCATGTGACAGTGGAGGCAGAGATTGGAGTGATGCGGCTATAAGCCAAGGGATGCCAAGGATTGTAGGCAGCCACCAGCAGCTGGAGGAAGCAAAGAAGGATCCTCCACAGAGGACTTCAAAAGGAGCACTGCCCTGCTAACACCTGGATTTTGGACTTCTGACTTCCAGAACTGTGAGAGAGTACATTTCTGTTGTTCTAAGCCACCACCAGTCCGCAGTAATTTGTTATGACAGACTCCTCTCTGCACAGCTCCACCCTCTTTCTACCCTGCACACCACGGTCATTCCCACCCTCCAGCAAGATGAGTTTAAGCCACACTGGCCCTCACCGCAGACTTGATCTCAAGTCCCTTGTCTGCTATTCCCTTTGCCTTAAACACCACTTCTGACCCCTCCCAGACTCGCTGCTTGACCCTCTCACCTTGGGATCCAGAACTGCTAGAGGACCCCACCCTGACAGCTACCTGTATGCCCTGGCTGCCCCCTTCTTGTCTGGCTGAGTCACACCAAGGCTCCAAAATGCTGCATCTTCTCCAGCAGCTGCCCTGCTTCATTGGCCTTGCCTGGCCCTGCAGGCTGGGCTGGGAACCACTTGTCTGGACGACCCTGGGTCACACTTGTTCCCAGCTCGTCACATGCGGCATCGTAGCATAATCACAGTCAGTTCATTTGGGATCTCTGCTACCGGATGGAACTCCCTGTGGGCAGAGACTATGCTATGCTCTCCAGGAAGCTTGTCACATAAGAGAATGTGCTAATAATCCAGCCCAGCCCTTTTCTTTAGAGATGACGAAACGGAGGCCCAGAGAGCAGAGGTAACTTGCCCAGAGTCACACAGCCACCCAGGACCAAGGCTAGGGTTCTTCTTGCTATTGAAACAGCATCCAGGAATAGTCCTTCTGGTCCCCCTGAGGGACGTGGGAGCCACTTCCTGGGTACCAGAGGACTTCCTGCACTTCAGGCCTTTGTTCCTGATGGAGATCCATGGTGTGCTGGTCAAACTGGGGGTGGGTACCATGCCCCAGGCAGGACCAGAGGCTCATGGGGAGAGGAGTCCTCTCTGGGACAGACAGACTCTGGGATGCTCCCTGGGGTCAGCCTGTATGGCTGCAGGGACTGCCTCTGCCACTGCCTCAGTTGCCCCAGGCTCACCCAGACCGGGAGCAGTTTAAGGACACACAAAAAAGAGCCAAACGGTCATAAGTTCGGATTTCAGCTTGGACACATCACAGTCTCTCTGAACTTAGTTTCCCCAGCTATCAATGATGGCGATTAAATGAGGCACCCAGAGAGCCAGAAACCTACAGGTTCATTCACATCCATTTTCTTCCCTTTCTTGTACAGCAGCCCCGCCCTGCGACATGCTCCTGGTGTGCCTTGGGTCCTCCCCTTCCCCTGGGGCAGAGGCGAGAGGCTGGAACTGAAGGTGGATTGGGCCCCTCCTGGGCCATGCACACATCAAGTGGAACACTCTTCAATTTTTATAACAAATCTGAGGCAGAGACTATAACCCCCATTTTACAGAGAAGGAAACTGAGGCCCAGAGAAGCTCACTCACGTGGCAAATGAAGAGGAGCCGTGTGGCCAGGCAGCGTGGCCACGAGGCATTTACTCCCTGCCTTCGTTTATGTCTTCCCGCCACCTGCCAAGTTTCTCTTGGGCTCAGACTAATGTTGGTGACACCTGAGTCCTGAGATGATCTGTCTGAGAAGTGACTAACTGCCATGTGGTCTGGGGCCCCAGCCTGTCACACAGCACTGTCAACCAGACCACACTCAATCTGGCATTTCAGAAAAGTTGGAGACCCCAAGTCCCAGGCCCAACGAATAATCACCAGCCTCTAGCCCTGCTAGACTCTGGACCAGGTGAAGAGTCACAGGGAGGAAGCCCCCCCCAGGCCATCACACAGGTGCTGGAGGAACGTGTCACCCTCCGCCACGTAGATGCCTCATCCAGGAGCCCATAAATGTCACCTGTTCCCTGTGTGGGAAGGTTGGGGTGTCCAGGAGATGAAGAGCCTATCCCACTGTCCACCTAGATGGCTCTGCCAGGCCAGGCAATTTTGCTGATGTCACCTCCCTAGAGATATTAAATATTGATGATGCAATAAATTTCCCTGCACCTGCTATGACTCATGTCTTGGTGTGTGCCAAACAGAAGACAAGGAGCCTGAGGTGCCTCCATTTAGGCTGATGGGCATCCACTCTCCTGGCACTCTGGGAGTCATAGCCTCTTTGTGCTTAAAGGGGCTTACAGAGGTCATCTGGTCCCTCCCCATGCTGTCAGGCTGTAGCCTGAGATGAGCGTTCTCTGAGGAAGGGAAAATCTTCTGGTTAGCATATTACTGCCTTTTTCTTAGGAAGTTCTTCTTTAAGTCTTACTGGGATTCACAGTGAGCAGGAGGCTGACAGGTAAGCCCCATATACCTTGACAACCAGGTAACTGCTCATTCCTAAGGAGCAGAACACTTGGAGGGGCTCAGAGTTCTCACCCTGACCAATTTCTGACTGCTTACTTGCTGTGTAAACTTGGGCGATTACAATGTCTCTGAACCTCAATGTCCTCATCTGTAAAATGGGACTGCAATCTCTGCTCAGGTTGCTTCCCAGGACTGTGGGGAGCAGGGTTTCCATGGCCTGGATGCACACCTTGGTAAGTGGAGGGAGGACTCCTGGACCAGTTGCCCCCTGAAGTAAACAGCCTGATCAAAGAAGACAATAAATGTGGAAATGCTTTACAAATGGAAATTGCTTTGTAAATGCGAAGTGTTGTGTAAATGTTGGGGATAATTATATGCTTCAAAAATCAGGAGCAGCAAACATCCTTAGGAAGGAGAAGGCTCCTAAATTGTTCTTTTATCCCTAGTCCTGGAGGCTCTGCACAAGTTTGCATGGGTGGGGAGCCCCCCGGAGTGCGAATTGTGCTCCTCCTTTCCCAGCCCTTCTCTTCCCTAGGGCTTTAAGCCAGGCTCGGCTCCTGATTAAAAAGGCTGGGGAGTGAACAGCTTATCAGTTACACAGAATCGATAGGCGTTTTCTTTATATTTTTCAATTAAAAGAGCCGACAGAGAGAAGAGAAAAACTCAAGTGCCCCAGCTGTCAATAGCTATTGGGGTGAGGGAAAGTGCGGGTTGTGGGGAGGCTGGGCCATTTGTCAATGCCAAGTTCTGCCCGCCTGGCCTGCTCTCTGCATCACCTAGACGCACCCAGGAGAGGGACCAGGAGGCACTGCATCTTCCCAAGGCGTCCTCAGAATTTTTGGCTGTGGGAACACTGTCTCCTGGGCCTTAATTTTTCAGGAAATAGCAGGATTGAACTGGTGCCGCAGTGAGAAACTACTGTAGTCGGGGATGGGTAGATGGGACGGCCATCCACTGCTATGACCAAACAGCTTCAGAGATCTACAGATGGGGCGGGGGACTTTGGGGGTTGTTTTGAGGGAAATGCCCACCCACTGTTCTCATAGCCAGTGACAAAACACAAAGAGAAAGTGGACTCAGGAGGCAGCAAGCAGGATGCAGGTCAGTTATAAGGAGGCGTCTGGAGACAGGGATGGGCCATCAGGAGCCTGACTCAGTACTCACGAGGGATTTCTGCTCCCTGAGATATCCTGGCTGAGTGCCTCCATTTAGGCCAATGGGCACCATTCTCCTGGCACTGTGGGACGCGTAGCATTCTTGTGTTAAAGGGGGCTTACAGAGGTCATCTGGTCCATCCCCTTGCTGTCAGACCCTAGCCTGAGAGGAGCGGCCCCTTCAGCCCTGGGGTCTGTGAGCGGCAGGAGGGCAGTCTGTTCCTGCCATGAATGTCTATCAATGGGGATGAAAGTCAATAATCAAATGTCCCAGGCTGCTGTCCTTTGGAGAGACTCTCCTGAGGGTAGGGCTGGCCACGGCGCTCCGCAGTGGCAGCAGCAGCAGGACACCCTGGATTGGCTTCTCCTCTTTCCTGCCTCATCTCCCACATGAATGACCTGCGTGCACCCAAATCCTTCTCTTGTGCTCTGCTCTTGAGGGAACCCCATAAGACAGGGGAGAGATGATGGTGGCTTGGAGTAAGTAGGTGATGGCAGAGGCAGCAGAGATCTGGAGATGGATCCAGGACGTATTCTGTAAGCTGGGTGACAGGACAAGCTGATGGGCTAGCTGTAGAGGGTGAAGGAAAGGGGGAATCAAGGATAGCTCTGAGGATTTCAGCCGGAGGGTTGATGGTGTACTGAAACGGAGAAGAATGAGAGGACAGGTGTGTGGCAGGAATCAAGAGGTTGGCTTGGCCGAATTAAATTTGCAATGCCTGTGATGCCTCTAAGTGTAGATTCCCAGCAGACACTTGGAGATATGAATTTGGAGCTTGGGGCAGAGGTTAGGGCTACGGACGTCAATTTGAGAGTGAGTCATCACCTTAGAAATGGTATTTTAAGCCATGGGCCTGAGTGAGATCACCTGAGGAAAGGGAGTAGCTGGAGAAGGAAAACAAGTTGAGCAGAAGAAAAGGAGCACCCTCATCTGTCCTACTGAGCCCGGGCTCAGAATCCCATGGGATCCTCGGCACAGTCCTTAGAGGCAGGACCCAGGAGGCCTGCCATGTAGAGTCGCACAGGTTTGGCACTGCACAGCTCCCAAGGGTGCCGCTTATATAAGCTGCAATATGAAAGGCACCCCCTAGAGTTGCTCAGGTTACAATCTTCCCAGCCATGAGTACCTCTTTGCAAGACCAAAGTATGGGCAGAGCCATATGTGAGCCACACAGAGAGGAGCTTCTGAGAGCTCAGTGGAGGAAGAAATTACGGCAATTGGGATAATCAGAGAAGGCTCCCTGGAGGAAGTGGCGTTCATCCTCGGGCTCAAAGAATGGAGAAAGTTTCCACCTTTTGAATTGAGAGGGAGGGAGACATTCCGGCAGAGGCAATTGCAATGGGCACCATGCCAAGGAGATGCACAGTTACCTGACTCAGTCAGGGTCACACACTAAGGGAGACTCAGAGCCAGGACTCTGATCTGGGCCAGACCATGTGCCCCAGACTATGCCATCAGGACACAGTGGCCTCTTACCCCCCCCCCCAGTTCCCATCATGCCCTTTGGCAGCTTCACAGACCCAGGAAGGGGTGAGAGCTGTCTTCTCTAGCCTCCCTGTGCCCAGAGGCAAAGAGGCCAGCTCTGTCTTCCTTTCCCTGGACAGTGCTTAAAGAGGCTCCAACTGTCTCCACCAAGAGCCCAGGTTATCAAAGGAAGCAGATGCAGCACTGTCACTGGGTGGCAACGGCCTGGGAATCAGGGAATTAGCTGGAGCCAGCTCTCCCCAGGTCAGGGGTCTCCCAGGTGTGGGGTTGGTTTGTCCTCCTTACCTCCGGGCATAGCCTCTGGGTAATGTGGCCTACAGCACAGATGACCAAGCTGGGGACACTCAGGCACCAGAGAAAGTGCTGGGGGAATGGGATATCTGGTGAGGGAATGAAGGTTCCAAAGAAGGGATGAGACTCATAGGCCCAAGGTGGACCCTCACCCAGGAGGGGTTGCATTGTAGAAAGGGAAAACCAGGATTCCCTTCACCTTTACTGTCTGTAAGACCATGGAGGGGAAGACAAACCAGTGGATATTTTGCTCCTCCCTCCCTTCCCACAGCATTTATTGAATGCCTACTGTGTACTGAGTACATGCTGGGCCCTGGAGTTGTGACAGGGATGAGGACAGACAAAACATCTTTCTCTGTGGTGCACACAGGCTGAGACAACAGATGCAAAACAGGAAATTATACTAGAGCAGGACAGAGCCATGATGGGGGCTGGGGACCCCAGAGCAGGGCGCCTAAATAGATTCTGGGGAGCAGAGAAGGCCTCCTGAAGAAAGTGACATTCAAAGAGATAGGAAGGAAGAAGTGGGTGGAGTCTCAAGCCCCGGGCAAGAGACCGTCCCATCTCTGCAAACTGCAACATCCGTGGGGACCTGGGCTTTAGCGAAGAGGGAGGACTGAGGCTGTGGCTGGCTCTCATCACTCTGGAGAAAAAGCCTTTTCCACTGAGAAAGCACAACTTGGAGTGCTCAACTCAAAACCTGATTGAAGCTGCTCTGTATAGGGCTCTGTGGACACCTAGTCCTGTCCTCGAGGTGCCGGGGGGTCCCGTGGGGAGACAGGCAGAGCAGACTGTCTCTGGGAGTCGACTGAGCAAAGCCCTCCCAGGGGAGATGGCACTTGGGCCAGATCTGCATAGATGTGCAGGGGGAGATGGGCGTGTATGGGAAGGGTGCGCTGGGAGGAGGGAATGGCAGGAGGAAGAGCTAGCTTTGGGAAATGCTTTGTCGCTGGAAGCACACTGGCCAACAGGACCCTGGGAGGCACGCCTTCATCTACTCTGCACAGGTGCTTACGTACCATGTGCCCAGGCCCCTCCTAAGTGCTTGGGCACAGATGGTGTGACATCCTCCCTGTCCTCAAGGGGCTCTCTCCATCCAGTGGAAGAGACCATGGGACCCACCATGGCAGACACATAATAGGTGCTCAGCAAACACTGGCTGCTGGACAAGAACAGAGAAATATGCCGCTGTTAACTTTAGAGGAGCCCAGAGAGGAAGGAGAGGGCCCAGCAGGCTAGTGGGAAGGGGTGAAGTCGAGAGCCTTCCTGGGGAAGGCAAGTCTGCAGCTGGGCTTGGAAGCATTCAGGCAAATGATGAGATCTGGGGAGGGGAATGGGCAGTCGCTTCTGCTTGGACCTTCCCATGTTTGGAAGAGCATCACTGATGTTGCAGAACTGGGAGTCCAAGAGCCGTGTGAAGTGTGAGATTGTGGAATTGTGTGATTTACGTTAGTGTATGAGGATGTGTGCACAAGTGTGAAACTGTGAATGTGTGAACAAGAGCAAGTACAAGTGTGTGTGCAAGATGAGTGTGAATGCATGTGAGTGTGAGAAACTACAAGTGAATGTGAATGAATGAGATTATATGGGTGAGTATGAGCTAGTGTGAGTATGCTTGTGCAGGCAAGACTGGGAGGGTGTGTGTGTGAATTCGTGTATGTATGTGAGTGTGCAAGGCTGTGAGTGTGTGACTGAGTGTGTGTTAGTGTGTGCCACACAGACAACAGAGCCATGGCTATGCTTGTTTCTCTAATTGCTACGATCTGTTGGATTTCAGCCAAGCAGTCAATCCTCCATGACATAAAGGAAATGAATTTCATGCCCTGGGGACACTCTGTCCAACCCAATGGACAAGCGCACGGTGTGCTCAGTGGTTACAGAGCAGCAGACATGAGGCCTTTGCTCATGCAGAGGATGGCTCCTCTGGAAGGGCCCGCCTGGGCCCTAGGAGCCCACTGTGTCACCTTGGCCTGGTCCCCAGCTCTCTCTGGGCTTGGCCCTTGCCCACGTGAGAGAACGATGCAGAGAAACATGACTGGCAGGAGGACAGGACCGCAGCAGTAGGCTTCCCATCCTGCACCTCTCCCAGCTTTCTGCTCTCTCCTGAAAGGTACACACACTCCCACAGGTTGCTCATCTCCCGAGGAAGCCTGGAAGCCCATCTTTAGGACCTGCTCTAGCTGTCTACTGGGGGCCAGGAGTGTGGGTAGAGGAAAGAGCCTGAGCTTCAGAGCCAGATGTTCCTGGTTCAGACCCCAGGGCAGCCACTTGCAGTGACAGTAATTCAAGCCACTATTTAATGCAAGCTGCAACCGTGTTCATCTCCATTAACTAATGTATGTCTCGCAGCAGCCCAGTGAGGGAGGTATGATTAGTCCCATTTTACAGGTAAGGAAACTGAGGCTCGGGATGCCTCAATGACATGTTCTGAGCTGGCAAGTGGCCCTGTCCACCCTGCTGAATCACCTTCCTGGGCTTCACATCTGTAGAATGAGTGGTGACGCAAGCTCTGTGGGCTTGTTTTGGGATGAAATGAGGCCCCATGGCTGGGAAGGGGCCGGCACTGTGCCCAGCTTGCAGTGGTGAACATGCCATGAGTGAGCCTAGCTCCTCTATACAGGAGATAGGCACTGAAAGGGAGGAGGGAGGCCTGGGTCTCCAGGAGCCATTCTTTCCAGCCCCAAGCCACAGGGTTGGGGGACAGGCTGGGGTCCCCACCTCATGCTCAGAGGACAAAGACACTGAGCCCTCTGATGGAGAAACACGCACCCGGGCCTCAGGAACAAAGCCCTGAGGTGCTGCCAGCCCACGGTGCTGGCCGGGGGCAGGAGGGTGCAGCCCCGTGTCCACAGAACCTGCCTCCTCACCAAACTCTTGAGACCTGCACAGAGCAGAAATCCTCACCTCCAGCCTGCTGATGTGCTGGATGCCCCAAATTAAACCCAGGAGGGGAGGTGGCAATGGGAGAGTTTAATTGATTGGGCCTGGTGTGGTATGATAAGCAGCTATCCAGGTTCCTGGGAAGGTGAGCGTGTGCGAATGTCTGTGCGGGCCTGGTTGTGGAGTCGGCCAGCCCTGGGCTCTGCTCCTAATCTCCGTGGAGGCGTGAGGTTGCCGTCTCCCCTACCATGAGGCCCCCTTGGTCAGACCTCCTCCTTCCAACCTGGAGACTAGTCACCCCTCAGGAGCCCTGCACTGAGAACCACCTTCCCCCAAACTGGTCTCCTGGCCCAGCAGGTCGCCCCCGTCCCTGACCTTGAGCGGATGCCTGGTTGAAGGGTCCTCCCCAATCAGGGCTCTGGCGGTCAGGCCCAAGGTCTCTCTCCAAAGGGCCTCTCCCTACTGGAACGGTGCCGCGGATGAGGGGAGTGTTTGGGGGACGTGGGGGGCGCCATGCAGGGGTGTCCTTTGAAAAACTCAAGGTAAAAATACATGTGAATGGAGCAAAGATAGGCTTTTCAACAAACGGAACTGGAACAACAGGACATCCCCATGCAAAAATGAGTCTAGATACAGACCTTACACAGTTCACAAACATTAACACAACATGGATCATAGACCTAAATGTAAAATGCAAAACTATAAAACTCCTAAAAAATAACATAGGAGAAAATCTGAATGACCTTAGGTATGGTGATGACTTTTTAGATACTACACTAAAGGCATAACCTATGAAAGAAATAACTGATAAGCTGGACTTCATTAAAATTAAAAACTTCAGCTCTATGAAAGACACTGTCAAGAGACTGAGAAGAAAAACCACAGACTGGGAGAAAATATTTGCAAAAGACATATCTGATTTTCCAAAATATACAAGTAACTCTTACAACTCAACAATAAGAAAACAAACAACCTGATTTAAAAAGGGGGCAAAAGACCTTCACCAAGAACATATACAGGGCTTCCCTGGCGGCGCAGTGGTTAAGAATCCACGTGCTAATGCAGGGGACTTGGGTTCCAGCCCTGGTCCGGGAAGATCCCACATGCCACGGAGCAACTAAGCCTGTGTGCCACAACTACTGAGCCTGCTCTCTAGAGCCCGTGAGCCACAACTACTGAGCCCGCATGCCACAGCTAATGAAGCCCACGTGCCTAGAGTCTGTGCTCCGCAACGAGAGAAGCCACCGCAATGAGAAGCCTGTGCACCGCGATGAAGAGTAATCCCCGCTTGCCGCAACTAGAGAAAGCCTGTGCACAGCAATGAAGACCCAACACAGCCAAAATTTAATTAATTAATTAATTAATTAAAAAAGATAAAAGAAGATATACAGATGGCAAATAAACACATGAAAAGATGCTCCACATCATATGTCATCAGGGAATTGCAAAGCAGAACAACAGTAAGATATCAGTACACATCTATTACAATGACCAAAATCCAGAACATTGACAACACCAGATGCTGGTGAGGATGTAGAGCAACAGGAACTCTCATTCACTGCGGGTAGGAATGCAAAATGGTACAGCTATTTTGGAAGACTGGTAGTTTCTTACGAAACTGAATATACTCTTACCATATACCACCCAGCAACTGCACTCTTTGGTATTTACCCAAAGGGGTTGAAAACTAGGTCTGCACAAAAATTTGCACACAGATGTTTATAGCAGCCTTATTCATAATTACCAAAACTTGGAAGCAACCAAGATGTCTTCAGTAAGTATATGGATAAATAAACTGTGGTACATTCAGTTTGGAATGGAATATTATTCAGTGCTAAAAAGAAATCTACCAAGCCATAACAAGACATGGAGGAAACTTAAATGCATATTTCTAAGTGAAGGAAGCCAATCTGACAAGGCTACGGACTGTATGATTCCAACTACATGACATTCTAGAAAAAGCAAAACTATGGAGACAAAAAAAGGATCAATTGTTGCCAGGGATTTTGCAGGTGGGGAAGGAGAGATGAATAGGCAAAGCACAGAGGATTTTTAGGGCAGTGAAAATATTCTGTATGACACTATAATGGTGGATACATGTCATTATACATTTGTCAAAACTTGTAGAATGCACAACACCAAGAGTGAATCCTAACATAAATTATGAACTTTCGGAGGTGATGTGTCAATGTAGGTTCATCAGTTCTAACAGATGTGCCACTCTGGTGAGGGACTTTGATAGTGGGGGAGGCTGGGGAGTAGGCAGTGGGTATTCGGGAAGTCACTCTAACCTCCGCTCAATTTTGCTGTTAACTGAAAACTGCTCTAAAAGATAAAGTGCATTTAAAAAATATGAATGACAAATACTTAAATTTCATGCCTGTTTTGATCGTAAATTCATGCAACATGACCCGGATCACATTCCCACTGACTGGTCACTGGGACTCTGTTCTTACTGTTAAGTGTGGCTGTTACTATTATTACTAATGGTCATTGAGTATCGGTCAGGATCTGTGCTAATCACTTGACTGTGATGATCTCATTTGATCCCATGACAACCCCCTGAGGTAGGAACTGGTACCCCATTTTACAGACAAAATGACCGAGGCCCAGAGAAGTGAGCCTACTTGCCCATTATACAGGTGGTGGTGATGGAGCCAGGTTTTGAACCCAGGTCTGTCTGGATCCTGAGGCTGAGCTCTTCATGTCATGCAAACAGTACAGTAATGATTCAGAACGATTTCTATTACATTTTCTCATCACTCTCTCATTTGTTTTCATTGTTCCCGTTTGATGCGTGGGAAGCTAGCAAGAGAGGTGAGGCACTTTGGCCGCCTTAGCTCCTTTGCAATCACACCGTTGTTTCTGGGGCTCTCTCCCCTGTCTCTGGAGTCTCAGAGGTTCCATAGGAATGAAGGAAAATGTCAAGAATATTAAATTTATAATTGAGTAAAACCTGAGAAGAATCATTAAATCGCAATTTAATATTTCCCAGATGGTTCATCGACATTTTGGGAGACGTGTCAAACTCTTTGTCTTGTACATCCTGACCATGTGGATGAAAAGTGAGTGTTTATAGAGAGGCTAGCTGGAGATCAGGCTATATACCATCAAAACAGTGGTATGGATTTGAACCCAGAGTAACATCCCTCACCCTCACAAGGACCTTTCAAGGTTATCCTACGGGTGAGACTCAAGGGAGACATGGCAGTCCAGGCACGTTACATAAGCATATACAATTGCAGTGTGTAACGACCCCTGAGTTATGCAGGATGCCAACTCATTTCCAGATATCAAGTTCCGGATGCTTTATTCATGAAAAAGTTGACATCAAAAATGTGTGTTTCCTAGAACCCAACACTTGTTTACTAATAACATTTTCCTGTAAAAGGGACTGGGATCCTTGAAGAAATGGCTGATTCTAGGGCTGGGCCAAGAAAAGTTAAAAGGATCCTGGAGCATTTTGTGGTGCCAGAAAGTAAGATAGTGTTAAAAACAACAAACATCACCCCCCAAAAAAATCCAAAAAGTCACAACAGACTTATATCTTAAAAAAAAAAAAAATCTGCCAAAAAACGAAACACAAAAACCTGATAGGGCCATATCAAGAGAAGGGAAGGGTCAAGCTGCAAGAACTTCCAACAGCCAAAGCTGGAACAATTTGAGCAACACGGTAAATAACAACAAAAATACTGAATTCCAACTATTAAAGTAGAAGGAGTAAAGCGGAAAATCACCATTAGGACATCAAGGTAGGAATTGCTGCAGGCTGGACCCAGCCATGGATGCTAACATTAGTTGGCAAAACTTTAAGGAGAAATAGGACATGTGCATAGCCTCAAAGTAGCTCCCCATCCCCCCAAAATTTATTAATTACTATGGTGGTTTTAACATATGTCCACAAATGCATTGATGTTCAGGGGGTGGATCTTAATTCCTCTCTTCTTGAGTGAGGGTTGCACTTAGAGACTTGCTTCTAAGAATAGAATATGGAGAGGGAAAAAATAACACAGCAGTGGAGAAACCTGGCAGACACCACCTGAACCTATGATCGAGGTTAACCTCACCAGTGAGAAGTCCTGTTGATGTCATGTGTCATGTACCCTGATGTAATGTGATGAAACTCCAGCTTTTACCAATAGAAAAACTGGTGAAATTTGAAGTTAAGCAAGATGTTGACATTGTTAGCATAAGAGAGAGGTGGGTGAAGTGTTGTAGGAACTCTCTGTGATACCAAAGTTATTTAAAATTTTTTTAAAAACCATATGCCTTGTTCCGGATTCAGGATCCCCCAGACATGGAATGTTAAAACATTGGCCTTAAGTTAGGCTATTCTGAAAGCAGCAAATTCAACCTGTTGTTCCCTCTGCAATATATAGATATATTGCATACATATGCACACATATAACTATATAGTTACTAAAAATAGTGCTGTATCCATTTCTTATAGCCTGCTTTATAGTAATCCATTGTGAGTGATCCAAAAGGCTTATCACAAATGTGTGCCAGGAACTGCAGTTGAGAGGGGTCTCCCAGAACTTCTGGGCTCTTCCTTGTGCCCTGTGGAAGTTCTATGGTCTTCTCTCCATACCCCAGCATTGCTCCGGCCCCCCCGGATCTCAGCACCCCAGAACTTAGGACAAAATCCAGGAGAAGCTGTCCTGAGGTCTTCCAGAAAGGACTCTGAACCAGAAGCCAGAGACCTGGGTTCCTGTCCTGGTGCTGGGGCTCTAGGCAAGTCATGTGCCCTCTCTGAGCCTGTTTGTTTATCTGTGCAATGTGGAGAAAATTCCTGGCTTTGCCTCTCTCCCAGGATCATAGGAGCATTCAAAGGAAGCCACCCATGGAAAGTGTGGGTGAGCACTGTACTAGCTCTGCATCTGCGCACCAGAGTTCAAATTCCTAGTCTGCCCTTCCTGCCTGAGCGACCTTGAGCAAGTGGTTTAACCTCCCTGGGCCTCAGTTTCCTCCCCTAAAAATAGGACTGTTGCTAGTACCAACCTCACAGTGCCTTTACTGTGAGGAGTGAAGGAGAGTGTTAGCATTAATGTGTGAAGGACACCGAGCACAGTGCCTGGTACAGAGTCGTAATCAGTGGCAGATGCAGTGATTGTTACCTGGGTGTTAACCAGACACATTCAGAGTGAGCCTGGGGGCTTCCCAGCACAACTGTGTGGTACCCCAGATGCCAGCAGTGGCATGCAGCCCTTCCTCTCCTCCTTGGAAGCAGCCCCAGTTGGCACAGCCTGCAATCTCCTAACTGATGACCAGCTCCCAGATGTCCAGGGTCTCCTAGCCCAAGAACCAGCTCCTGCGGGTATTGCAAAGCTGCCTGCCTGGGGCAGAACCTTGGCCGGCCAGAGAACAGGCCTACGGGGGGGGGTGGGGCGGGGGGGGGCTGTGCTGCTGAGGGTTGGGGAAGGAGCAGAGCCGGGGGAGGAGGGGGAGCGACAGGCCATCCTCAAACGTCCTCCAACCTCCCTGGAGATGTCACAGGCTTAGCAGGGGCTGCTTGACACATGTCGGATAAAATAAGAAAAAATAAATAACAATGTTTATAAGAAGATTAGCGAGAAGGCGGCAAAATTTCTCTAGGGAGCCTCCTTGGCTACATCTCGGAGTGACAGCTCCCACTGCCTTATCAGAGACATAATGAGTTGCCAGGATTTGGGGTCATTAAAAATCCTCTCTGGCTGGGCCCCCTCCCTTGCCTGTCACCTCTGATGGTGGAGTCAGGGGGCCTGGTGGCAGCATGGGCCTCCTGCCTCCACCACGTTGTCTGCCCGTTACTGTCCCTGTTCGCCGGGGGATGGAGGTGAGATGGTGGGGCCCAACTTGGCGGAAGTAATGCAACACGACGGCCCAATTTGTGCCCGCTGCCCCTCGGGCAGAGGACCCATCTCCCTGGTGTGGATTAGGCTCCGTTTTATCTTGGCTGCCTTCAGAGACTAAAGGGGGGGGGGGGGCTCTGTGTAGATGCATGTACATCCACAGCTGCAGACTGCATTGTGAAGGAGGGAGCCCCACTGGCCATCTTATCCAACGCCTTGCTTTGCACATGGGAAACTGAGGTCCCGGGAGGGGCAGAGTTCAGAGGTAGCAGTATATTGGTGGCAGAGAATGTTTTGAACCCAGTTTTCAGATTCCCAGTCCAGTGTTGGGCACATTTAGTGGGTTACTGCATTTTTGTAGAGGAAGCAGAGTGGAGAAGTGATGATAGGAATATACAGACAATTCAATTCAGTGAGAACAAATGTATATTAAACTCCCACAGCGTGTAAGTCACTGGGAGAGACACAGTGAGCTCAGAAACCAGGGAGGCACAAGGGAGGGATGGCTGCAGAAGCCAGTGTCCACAGGCCAGCATCTGTCACACCCACACCCATCCCAGACATCCTGACCCACTCTGCGAGGATCCATATCAGCGCCACAGAGAAAGCGCTCTTGCCTTTAATCACCTCCCTCTTTGTCAAGAAGCTTATCTCCAAGGAGCTCAAAGCACTTGTAGTGTATTGATTTTCTCAACCACTCACTGACCTCATTTCCCCTGAGAGATGGGGAGCTTGGAAGATGGAGGATTAGCCTTGTGTTTCAATTCAGGAAACTGAGGCTGGGAGCAGCCCACAGTGCAGTCCACTCATGGTGCCACTGGCCCATGTGGTCACTTTGTGCTCTGGGCAGATACAGCCCCATGTTGGAGAGTGTGGCTTGGTGAGCAGAGTGAGGCTGGATCCCTGCCCCATTATCACCCCTTCAACTGGGCACTTTTGTGCAGTAAACAACCTGCCCAGCTGTATGTGGCAGCCCTGCTATCATATCTAACTGCCTAGGATGGTCCTGAGGTCTCTCTCAGCTAGACCTCTGGCAAAATGGTAAAGCCAGGAAGGTCCTCCCTATTCTGGGGAATGCACCTAACCTCTTCAAGCATCAGTTTTCTAACCTGTAAGCAAGGAGTGATAAGAGCCTGTGAAGAAGTTGGATTGATTTAATGAAATACTAGATGTTACTGTGTTTTGTAACTGTGTTTTAAGTGCTGCGTAAATCTTAACTTTGTTTTTTCGTAAGGTTGCTTTTTGGAGCCGGTAACCCACACTCTCCTTCTCAAGCCCGAACCTGCTGCATCCCAGGCTGTGTCTTCCAGGTTTCTCCCCAGAGAGAATCCCAGCCCAGCCAGGGTCTCACCTGTCAGCACCCCAGGGTCACCTAGTACATAGAAGCCAGGGCTGGCAGGGTTCCTGAAGTCCCCATGTCATCCCCTACCTTGGAGCACACCAGAGGAAGGAAGAGAACAGTTCCATTTCACAGGCAGGAAAGCCAGGGCCTGTCAGGCCAGCTGTCTCCACCTCAAATCTGCTGCCCCTCCTCTCTCAGCCTTTGCTGCTACAGCTTTTCAGTTGTTTCATCTGGACGGGATCTTAAATCACAGGGGAACTCTAGTCCAGTTCTTCCTTCCAGGGTGGAGGTAACAATAAGCAGAGCAAGGAGGGAGAGTGCCAGTCCCGCCGCAGAGCCCCGACCCCGAGCACTGCTCTTTCTGCAGCTTCAGAAGCTCCTCATGGGCAGTGGCCTGGGAGTTGCAACTTTCCTCAGCAGGAATCTGTCTGCTTGAGTGTCTCCTGGTCTAAGTCCAGAGCCTCTGAGGTTCTCTGCTTACCTTAACTCAGCCCTGAGCCACTGGGGGCCCAGGCTGTTCCCTGAGACTCAAACTTAGGCAGTAAGTCGGGGGCAGAGGGGGCACCTCAGGCTCAGAACAGGGAGTGTGGCTGGCTGCCTCCCAGCTTGGGACTGGGGTCTTTCAGCACAGCTTGCTCTATCACAGGCCCAGCTGGGATGGCCAATACAACACAGGCCCCTGGTGAGGGCACGGCTTCCACAAGACTGAATTCCAGGACTGACAGATGGAGTTTCCTCTCTGCAGCTCATGACCCCTGGGTGTCTGGTGGCCTGGGACAGCTGGTGGGTCCCTCAGCCCCGGTGCTGGACCCCACACCGGGTCTCCATCAGTCAGGGGGTTCTTAGTGCCACACTCACCAGCAATAACAGAATAGCAGCTTGTACATAATTTACTTTGAAAAATAAGTGAGTCAACTCAAGGCTCCCCTGTAATGCTGCTTCTCTCAATTGCTTGCATCCCAATACTGAAGGAGGAGATTCTGATAATAATGATAATAAATCATAGCTAATATTTTATTTACAGGGTACTTACTGTGTGCCAGGCACTATGCTGAGTGCTCCATCTGCAGGACCTTTGCTATTTCTCTAACAACACTGAGAGACTGGGGCTACTGTTAACTCCATTCTTTAGATGGCAAAACTGAGGCTCAGAGACATTGCCCTGTCCTGTACTGTGTAGCTGGTATGGGTTTGAACCCACTCCTGTCTGACCTCAAGCCCTGTCAGTTGCTGGATGGAGTCAAGCCCACCCCGGGAACCATGCCTGACCTGGTCCCCATGGGCAAGTGCTGTACTTGGAGGGGTCCAGTGGGTCTGGATAGAAGGGAGGGCGACAGCTGAAAGCTTAGCTCACCCCACAGTTCTATGGGCAGCGTCAGAAGCCCAGGAGCCCCTCCATGGTGGAGCCCCTCTCCTCCCTGCAGCCTCACCCACTGAGAACCCTCCAATACTGTCTCCTTCCTGTTTCTCCCCTCATGACATGACGAGTCATGTCCTGAACCATGGGGTTTCCATATCTGCTGTTCGTGAGAGGCCAGCTGACAAGTTCTGTCCTCCAGTTTGGGGATCCAAAGCTCATTAGCTTCATGAAACAGCACGGCCGCGTCCTAGCTGCTGCAGTCCGGTGGGGCAGGGGTATGCAGAAGGCCTGGCACTTACCGCCTTTTCCTTCCCACCCCCACTAGGGCCTCCAAACACTTTCTTCTTGCAGGGCGCACGGGGAACTGCTTGTTCTGATCTACATGGGGAAACTGAGGCTGCTCTCCCTGCAGGAGTGCCCCCTCCTCTTGGTCCCGGGGAGCCTCAGAAAAGCCCCTGGCCCCCATGCCTCTGCAGCCTGGGAAGGGGAGAGAGGAAATAGAGCTGGGAAGCATTCGCCTCTCCTCAACAAAGCAACTCATTTCTTTAGGCAAATGAGCTGGAGAGGGAAGGACATGGCTGGAGACCAGCAGTGATTAATTAGAAAGGAAATGAGTGGTCTGCAGAGAGCACAGCGGGGCTGAGGGGCAAGGGGCCAGGCAGGCGGGAACGAGCAGGCGGAGGGTGGCCTCAGGGCGGGCTTGGCAGGACAAGGAGCCCAGCCCTGAGCAAGCACTGGCTGTGCCCACGATGGCCCCTGGGGGGCGGAGGAGAGGGCAGGCTGCCTGCCCTCCTGGAGCTTACAGCTCGGCTGAGGAGGCAAGACCAAGCTAGGGGCACAGAGGAGGGAGGTTGAAAAGAGGAGGCAGAAGGCCACACAGGGAGCAAGCATGTTTGGATGTCTGGCTCCCCCAAGGCACGAGTCAGTGCAGGAGTCCGCCTTCCAGGATGTCCCCTTGCTTCCCACCCAGGTGGGAAGCACTCAGGCTACCCACAGCTCCTCTGGGACTTTCCCTCCCCTTCACATCTAGCTTTGCCCCATTCAATGCCGTCAAACTAGCCTAACCTGTGTCCCAGTCCCTTGTGGCTAGATCTGCTGACAAATTACATTAAGAGAATAGTGTACATAGGGCACATCGGGATGAACTAAGAACCTGGGATAAATGTCCTGTTACAACCATAGGGTTCTAGTGGGCAAGAAAATGACTTGGCCGCCCTCAGGCCCTGTGAGAGGTTTGACCAGAGTCTTGGGTGATGTTCTCAGCTCTGACCCCACCTGGGTTCATGTCACAAAATGCCAGAGTATAGGGATCATTGAGTTGAATGCCTCAGATGTAGTCCAAGGGCCAGAGAAGGGCTGTGACTTATCCTGAGCCACACATATTTGTGGTAGAGATGGGAATAGGTTTGGTCTCCTGATTCCTGCAGGGCTCTTCACATAATCTCTTAGACTGTCTGCTTCAGGAAACCGTAACAGCGGATGGAATTCTAAGCCCCTCTCCTCTTAGGGCCACCTACCTCACCTGCAAGTTCTCCTTGGGGCCTTGGTTATTGCATCTGTCCAGTGAGTGTCCATCCGGGGTGCCCCTTATGGGATGCTCCTTTGACTCCAACTTAAATTTCCAACCTGCTCCCCTCCCCAGCTACAAGGGGTTTCTCCTCCAGTTCTTTTTTTTTTTTTTTTTTTTTTTTTTTTTTGCGGTACGCGGGCCTCTCACTGTTGTGGCCTCTCCCGTTGCAGAGCACAGGCTCCCGACATGCAGGCTCAGGGGCCATGGCTCATGGGCCCAGCCGCTCCACGGCACGTGGGGTCCTCCCAGACCGTGGCACGAACCCGTGTCCCCTGCATCGGCAGGCGAACTCTCAACCACTGCGCCACCAGGGAAGCCCTCTCCTCCAGTTCTTTGTGGCTCTCTGGCCCTTGCAGGGTTAAATCTGGCAGCTCCTCCCTCCCTCCCCACTAATGACACGCTTCTCTCCACATGATGGGTTGATGGCTAAGAATAGAGTTTGCCGCTCTTGGGCTCTGCTTGGAAAAGCTGCCATGACACGAGAGTTTTCTGCATCTGCTGGGCCACCGTGCTCCAGGCCTGGGACCCTGGTGCCTCTTCCTGGGCTCCACTAGGCTGGGTGGCTGAGGGCCAGCATCCTGCTAGCCCCTCTCTGTGGCCCAGATGGGGTGCAAGAGGAGGAGCCAAGGGGAACTCACTTCCCCAGAAAATCCTGTGACTCAGACTCTACTTCACAGACACTGTTGAGGGGACCCCCTCTGCATGTGCCGGGCCCGTCTGATACCTTGTGCATCAGATCTTCACCATTTCACAGCCGGACGACTAAGACAGACAGGGAAAGAGGCTTGCCTGAGGTCCCACGGCTGCTAAGTGCCAGGATTTGATCTCACAGCCTGTTCCTGTCCTGGACACAACATCCCCAGGATGACACAGGTCTCCTCTCCCCACTTCCCCTACCCAGTTGCTGTCTTCTTACTGCCTTTCTCATCCTAGCCCCAGCCTTTGCCTCCTATGATGAAGGATAGGTTTGACTGATGCCAAGAGCAGAGAAATATCGTGTGAGATGGTGATAATGACAATGGTGGTGGTGGTGTGTGTTAAAGGCAATTAGGAGCATGGATTCTAGTGACAGACCGCCTGGGTTTGTATCCTGACTCCACTACTTATAGCTGTGTGACCTTGGGCAAGTTATTTTAACCACTCAGTATACTCATCTGTAAAATGGGAGCATCATAGTTTACAAGGATTAAGATTGTTATCCTTAAAATGAGGGCCCCATAACTCTTTATTATTGCATGCCTGGTAGGATGAAAGCACTGGGTGTAAGGTCCTTGTGTGGTTGTGATGTGTAGAGAGAGGGCCCTGGCATGAGCAAAATAAGCCTCCTTCCTTGGGCTTCCTGGATACCTGGGCAGTACTAGCCTGCAGTGCATGTATGTGTGCGTGTGCCTGTAAGCATGGTTGGACAGGTAGACTCCTAGAATGAGAAGGGGCACACAACTCACATCCTATCAACTTCCTCCGCCACACCCAGTTCAGAAACCCCCTCCAGAGCATCTCTCACCTGTGTTATCTTGGGCTTTGCCCACCTGCTTCCCATGACAAGAAATGTGTTCCACCAAAGGCAGTCTGTCACCTTGTAAGAAGTTCTGGCTATTAGAAGGAACTTCCCTATGCTTTCCCCTCCTCCCTTCACCTAGGAAGCCCCAAGTTAATACAGCTTTCTGGAAAGAATGGAGCGGGCTGGCTGCAGCCCCCTCCCTCTCCAGGGAACCCGTCCTGGATCACCCCGGCCCACTGAGCTGTCCCCTCCTCTGTCCGTCTCCTCCACTCACAACATTTCTGTTTATCATCAGACCTCTCGTCATACGGGTCCTGTCCCCCCAGCTAGACACGCCTTGGTTCTGAATGAGGTGACAAAGAGAAAGTGCTTAGAACAGTGCCCAGCCCGTGATAAGTAAATGTCAGCCATCATAACAAGAAATGCTGTCATTCTTATTATTACCATTGTCATGCTCTCCCTCACCATCACCATCTACCATGATCTCAACTACGACATAAATGAGTCAACCACACAGGGACCTTACATCCTGTTCCCTCATCCTGCCAGCAGGCAGTAATAGAGCAAAGAGTTATGGGGCCCTCACCGTGTGCCAGGTACTTTCCTAAGAGTTTTAAGTGTGATAACCCCATTAATCCTTGCAACCCATAATGCTTTCTTTTTGCAGGTGAGTAAACTGAGGCACCACGCTGTAAAACAGTTTACCCAAGGTGGCACAGCTATAAGGAGCAGAGCTGGGATTTAAGCCTCAACAGGCTGTCACTAGAGTCAGCGCTCCTAACTGCCTGTGTCCCCACCACCTCAAGACTCAGTGAGAAAGGTTTGACCTTTGGGGGTCCACATGTAAGCAAGACAGAGGTGCATCCTTGGGACCTGTTCTCTGATACTGAGCCTCTCAGGGCTGGATCAGGATTTCAGCTGCCATCGGCTCATCCCCCTGCCCCTAGCCCTGGTGGAAGTCCTTGAAATTCAAAGTGAGCTACTTGAACAAGGTTATTTGTCGTGCATTCCCTGTCTTCCTGGGGCAGGATGGGAGGGAGGGGAGTGCCGATGAGTGGGCACCTACGTAAGGGAGATGTAGACGTTCCAGGAAAGCAGAAGCAGCCCAGCTCTGGAAACCTGTCCTCCCACCATGAAGTGTCAGCACACAGAGCGCCCACAGCCATGGCTCTGTGGACCACCCATCCTCCCGGAATACACACACACGCACGCACGTGCACGCGATATTAAAGTCATATTTTTGGTTGCTGGGAAGGCGTAGTTGTCACTTCCTCTGCCCTAGGCAACCCGCTGGCCCAGCTCCCCTTTTACTTCCCTGCCCCACCGTGAGCGCCATCCGTTTGTATTTATATAGATAAAGCGGCCTGGCTAATTAAAGTTCTCTTGCTGGAGAGTGAGGGAATTAATAAAAGAACTTGGAAGGGAGCCAACCAAAAGCTGGGCGCTGTGAGCCAGAGCCAGAATCCTCAGCAGCAAAGGAGGATGGAGGGTCCAGCCAATCCCTCTGCCCGTCCAGCAGGCAGGGCCGTGGGAGCCTAACCCCACCCTCCTCCAGGGGCTGCTCTGGGACCCCAGGAATGAGGGTGCTGGCAGAAGCCGCTTCACTGTATGTTTCATGCTATGGTGCTACAAAAGTGCCTTCTCTTACCCTCAGGGTGTGTGGCTGCAGCACTGAGTCCTGAGGCAGTGGGGAAACAGGGGAGGGACTAGTGACTGGCTCTCTGGGCTCAAATCCTGGCTCTACCACTTACAGCTCTGCAACCTTGGACGAGTGATTTTACAGCTCTGTGCCTCAGTTTACTCATCTGTAAAACAGGAGCATCATAGGTTTTGTGAATTAACAGGGTTATCACCTGTAAATTGCTTAGAGTAGTACTTGGCACATGGTGCGGGCCCCATAACTCTTTGCTCTATTATTGCTTGCCTAGCAGAACGAGGGCACTGGATATATGGTCCCTGTCATTGTGGTGTGCAGAGAGGAGTGCTTGCCATGAGCAAAGAGGCCTCCTTCCCTAAGCTTCCCAGATACCTGGGCAGTACCAGCCTATAGGCTGCCCAGTTGGGCCTCCACCCCCAACACACTCCAGGCAGGAGATTCAGGAGCCACCTCGCCTAGGATTCCCCTAGCTGAGCCCCCAGGATGGGCTGTTTTCTCTTGCTAAGAGGCAGCTGCCCCAATCCCTGCCTGAGGTCTGAGGACTTGCCTGAGAGAGAAGTTCTGACTCAGCCCTGCAGCTGGGGCTTGGGGATGGCTGCGGCTCCTCACGATAGAGCCGGCCTGGGGCTGTTGGACTATGCCCCAGCCCCAATCTCCCAGCCTCTTTTCCACCACTCTGGCCTCAAAGACCTCTAATGTCCTCGTTGCCCTTGGGCCGAGCTGGGAGAATAGGCCACCAACTCCTCATGGAGGTGAAGGCAGCCTGGAATTGTATCCCTCACAACCCTTCCCTTTCCATGTTCCTAAGCCTATGTTCGCAGAAGGCAGGGAGCCTGTGGGGATGGAGACCTGCATGGTCCCCGCTCTGTTACCAACAGGTTGTGTGACCTGGGCCATGTCCAGCCCTGTCCACACAGGCTGGACTCGTCTGCATGCAGCTTTCTAGCTCAGTCCTCCAGGATTCCAAACATGGTCCCCAAAGAGCAAAGAGGGAAGAGCCACCATCACAGGCTGGGATCTGACTGTCCAGGAGTCAGCTGGTTCTGGGAAGACTCGGCTGTGTGAGGTCTTGGACTTGAACTCAGATTCCTCCTAAGGCACCCAGGGCCTCCTCAGGCTCAGAGGGAAGACTGATGGAAGCCAAGTTCCTGATGGCCTGCGCTGGCAGCTGGCCCCTTCCACCAGAGCCCAGCCCCTGAGGGGCCCACGCCCATTCTCCAGCAATTAGCAGGGGCCCAATCTTCCTAAGGCAACCTCCTTCTGTCCAGCAGGCCTCAGCTCAAATGTCCGTATTCTCTGACCACACGGTCAGAAGCAGCCACCCCCTGCCCGTCTCTTATGCCATTCGCTTTTTTTTTTTTTTTTTTTTTTTGCGGTACGCGGGCCTCTCACGGTTGTGGCCTCTCCCGTTGCGGAGCACAGGCTCCAGACGCGCAGGCCCAGTGGCCATGGCTCACGGGCCCAGCCACTCCACGGCATGTGGGATCTTCCTGGACTGGGGCACGAACCCGTGTCCCCTGCATCGGCAGGCGGACTCTCAACCACTGCGCCACCAGGGAAGCCCTGCCATTTGCTTTTTATTTTGTCTTCATGGCACTCAACTTTATCTACAACTTCTCTATTTGGTTACAAGTTTGTGGTCTGCTTCTTCCAACTAGAAAGTTCGTTCCTCATCTTTTCAGGGCACATCTTTAGTGCCTGGCACCCACTGAACATTTTTTAGATAAGTAAGTGACTGAGTGAGTGGAGATCTGGATGAACCCCTGAGGATATGGTCACCGATGCAGCCGGCAGGGGAGGAGAAGGTCAGCCCAGCTGGGCTGTGGCGGGGGCACCTAGAGGAAACAGCTGAGCCTGTTGGAGCCAGAGGCCCTGCAACTGGAGCCTCCTGTTTGTCAGCCTGTGCAGGCAATGGTTTGGTCCCCTGAGCCCTAAACGAACACAGGAGCAGAGAGAGGGCAGCCCGAGGAGGAAGGATGAGCCAGATATAACTGAGGACAATGAGAAAGGAGGGCCGCAGGAAGAAACAGAGAGGGAGAGGAAAACTCTGACAATACGCAGGACCATCACTCATTGGCAGGATAGCCCCCGTCCAGGTGTCTCTCTGGGGCTGGCTCATCCTTCCCATTATCTCTCAGCACAGTGATGCCAGGAAAGCCCCTCCTGGCCAGCCTGGGGCCCTCCGCCCTGGAAACCTCAGGGCCGGTGGAGCTCACCATTGTGCTGGGCCGGAAGGTGAGGCCCAGAGAGGGCCAGGGACTTGCCCAGGGTTACAGGGCAGAAGTAGCCAGACCCAGGTCTCCTGGCTCCCTGAGCAAGGCTCTTCCCACGCCCCAGCCTGTTGCAGGGGTGTGCACATCAACACCTCACACCACCCCCATCACCCCTGCTCACCAGCGGCCCCAGCAGAGCCCCGCTTTGGTCTCTGATACCTATTTCTAGGCAGCACTTGCTGTCCAGGGCCTGGTGTCTGAGCATGAAAGCCTAAAAATAAAAAGACAGATTGTCCACTTCGGCTGTAATTACCACCTAAAAAGACCCAGTGGGGAGAAAGAGAGAGAGAGGAGGAATAAAGGAAAAAAAATCTCAGAGCTGAGCATCCATCACGGGCAGACAGGCAGGAGGAGGGAGGGTCTATGGGTACATCAGTGGGCTTGTCAGGCCTCCTGTCCCCCAGCCCTTCCTCTCAGCTCACAGAGCCAGCCATCATCCCCAGCCCCTTCAGACAAGGTGGAGACAGGGCAGGCCCTGGGGATGGGTCCTGGATGGGTCAGCTGCCCCCAGCTCTGTAACCATCACCAAACAGCAGCCTTCTTTGGGGACTCAGTTTTCTCACAATGGTATCTTTCATTCACTTAACAAATATGGACTGAGTGCCTACTGTGTGCTGGAGATATAACTGGAAACAAGATGGGCAAACCCATCCTCATGAAATGTACATCTGTCACGTGGGGAGTAGAGTTATGTCCTCGGGGATGGGAAGCTCCTTTAGACTGGGGCCAGGACAGGCCTGAGGACCTGGGCAGAACACTCCTGGCAGAGGAAAGCCCTGAACAGGAATGAACGGGACATGTTCAGGGGACACAAGAAGGCCTCTGTGTCTGGAGCCCATAAGCAAGGGGGCGAGGGGGCTAGTTAGCAGAGGCAGGCAGTGCCCAGATCCAGGAGAGCCTGACAGGTCCCTGTGAAGAGTTTGGATTTTGTTCTAGATGCAGTGAGAAGCTAGGGGAGGATGTTAAGGATGGGGTGACATACCCTGACTCAAGTTTTACAAAGATAATTCTGTCCACTGTCTGAATAGATAGAAGTGGAGAGACCATGAGTAGGTTATTCCAATGGTCAAGAGGGGAGATGGCAATGGCCTGGACTGGGATGAAGGCAGTGACAATGGAGGTAAGAGGATGGTTTGGGGATAAATTCAAGAGATGAGCCACAGATTGGATGCAGCGGGGAGGGAGAGGGGAGGAACTGCCGATAAGATTTTGGGTGGTTAGGGGTACAAAGAGAGTTCTGTTTCGACCATGATGGACTGAGATGCCTGCGTGGTTATCTATCCACGTGAACACACTGGGCAGGCATTATGGAAAAAGTGCGGAGCCAATTGGCATGGCTAGGCTGCAGGTAGAAATGTGGAAGCCATCAGCAAGTGGTTGGTCTTTAAAACCAACCTGGGTGAGGTGATCTAGGAAGAGAGTGTGGATAGTAAAGAGAAGAGGGCCTGCTGGGACCCTGGATCCTGAGGTCGCAGGGCTAGTGGTGCGCACAGGGCTGGTCCTCTGGGGATAGGGGCGTGGGGGATGGTGGGGGCAATCAGGAAGGGCAGAGTCTAGGTGGGAGAGAGCAGGTAGTCCAGAGCCCCATGGGAGTGAGACCGGCCTGGAGCAGAGAGAGCCCCACTTCTTACCCTGCGACTGGTTGGAAGTGCACTGGCCTTATTCGTCCTGAGAACTGTCCCTCAGGCTTTGCTCTGTGTCTCAGGGGGACTGGCTCCTGCGGGCTGTGTCTCCCAGGCCCTGGCTCAGTGGCCTTCGGACCCGAGGGGCCAATGGGAGGCACTGGTGGAGGCTGAGGGCAGGAGGCAGGAAAGCCCAGGGTATTGCTCCCACCCTCTCTGTGACTCCAGCTCCTGCAGGACATGCCTGTGAGTCCCCAGCCTCTCCCTGTGTCCCCGCAGCCTAGGATGGCAGCAGCCTCGTGCCACCTCTTATCCCTGCATTGCTGCACATCCTGTTTGGCCTCTCAGCTCCTGCATCACCTGTGAAACAGATTCCCTGCACTTAATCTGTTGTAAACACTTGAGGGCCCTTTTCTTTTCCTTGCTAGAGCCTGACTGCTACGGCAAGTGGCTTGGCTTCTCCAAGCTTGTTTCTTCACCTGTAAAGTGCAGAGCTACCATGAGGAATAAATGAGGTAATGACTACGAACATGCAGCACTGGGCCTGACATATGAAGAGCAGCGCAATTGAGAGCTGGAGGAAGCTCGATGTTCATTTATTCCATACTCACTTCTTCAGATCCCGCTCTGGGCTATGTGGTGGGGACACTCCAAAATCCATGCCTTTCCCCTGGCTTATGGGCCTCAGCGCCTGGAGGAGCAGGCAGATGCGGAACTACCTCAGTCTGCAGGCTGGGAAGGGTGGCTAAGGTGGGTGGAGGGGACTTTCCGGTGCCCTGGCCCAGCATGATAATGCTAATGACAAGGAACAATACACACGGCCACCCTTCCCCCAGAACTCCCCCTGGACCAGCACAGGTGAAGGGCTTTACCTGCACTCCTTCTTCCAAATCTCACGGCAACTCTAGGAGTAAGTGCTATTGCATCGCACCCTTCGTTAGAGGGGATGGGGGAATTAGGAGCTCAGGGATAGGAGACTACCAGACCGTGGGACTAGGAGGCAGGTGAGAAATCTGAGGGTGGGTGGGCATGTTGCCTCAAGCACAGTAGACTCCTTTGCTCAAATGGCATCAAAGCAAGGTGGGAATCGCGGCCTGCAGGGTGCCAGGTGTGGCCTGCCCTGGACAACCACAGGGTGCTATTACAACCTGCCCAGAGGGAGGTGGGGAGGGGGCTTTGGGGGATGAGATGGGACCACCCCACGGCAGGCAAGATGAACCAGCTCCAGCAGGGGAAGGTGGCAGAGCCACACGGTGACTGGGGAGCTCCAGCACCTGCCCCTTGGTCTTAGGGGTCAGACAGCAGGAAGGCATGTCGAGTCACGTGGGGCCAGCCCAGCAGGGTGCCCCAACCCCTCATCCCACTGCTGGCTCCTAAACAGGCCCATGGTTGCCAGAGCCACTGCAGAGGAGCCACCGAGGCCTGCCCAGGGTCTGACCCTGCGCTGACAAATTCTGGAAACTCCACAACCTTGGAAGGCAGTCAAATACCAATAAAAACAACTCCCTCTTTGAGCCCCAGGGCATTTGAGATATTATCTTTGTGGTTTTATATTCTTGATTTTCATTAAAAATAAAGTGTTCAGTGAAAGCATTCAATGCAGTGTGGTCTCTCTCTGGGCCTCAATTTCCTCATCTATAAAACGGGCCTATTAATTCTGTCCTGCCTTCTCCCTAGGGCTGCTAAAAGGGTCAGATGAGAAGAGATGCAGGAAGGTAGAGTGTGAGTGAAACTGTGGGGCACGGGTGCACTTGACTCTGTTCTCAAGGACATGCCTTATTCATCTATGTGCTTTTCCCTCCTCAGCTCCACAGAACCACAGACTATCAGGAGAATGCAAGTCACTCAGCTTTCCTCTGCCTTGGTTTCCCCTTCTGTGTACTGGAGAGAGTGCCTATCTCTATTTCCCCAGATGCAGGCAGCACTCAATGATGGGTGCAGAGGAAGAAGAGGAGATTAGTAAGGGGTTGGTGGGTCCCCTCTATGTTCAGAGCATGAGTGGCTCCTTCTGGAGTTGGGCAAGGCGGCAGGGCTGGGGGCTGGGCTCCCAGAGGGAGAGGTGCTCTTGCTGTAACCCCAACCCAACTGCGGCAAGATGGCACACCCTCCACACCCTCCCCACCTCCCTAGCCAGGCAGCCCCCTTCCAGTGGGTACAGCTGAGGACAAGGCAGGGCCCTCTCTCTGAACTGGTGCCCCTGTCCCCAAACCCCCACTGCTCCACCTGGAGATGGATGGGCTGGGCACACGGTGTCAGCAGGGGATGTTCTTAGAACCACTGACATCTACCAGCCCAGGCTCAGGCCCACTCTTGTGCAGATATGCTCCTCTGGGCTGTCCCCTTCCTGGGTCTGCTCCCCAGCAGTGCCAGCCCTTCCTGTGTCACACAATAGCCCTTCCCTGGACAGCCATGAGGCTCTGAGAGCCCCAAGTGCCCTCAGAGGTTATTGAGCCCCACCCCCGGCATGTCTAGAGGAGAACCCCAGGCTCAGAAAGTTTGCTATAAGGCTGGTCTGGGTTTTCCATTGGGGTTTTCCCCTGCTCTTTTCCTGCGGCCTCTGCAAGTCCAGCCCTGGGTCACCTTCCGGCAACCACAGCTGCTGTTGTTTAGACCAGTATTCCTGACATCACTCACCGAATAAATGGGTAATGATGAAAGCAAAGGGGACCACCACACCATTTCCAGCACACCTTTGAGCTAAGTACCCTCTACATTCTTCGCACAGGATGTCTCATTTATCCCTCATGATGCTCCATGAACAGGTCCTATTATTATCCCCGTTCTATAGATGCGGAAATCAAGGCTCTGGGAGGTTACATAACTTGGCAGACACCACACAGTTAGTGATGCAACCAGCATTCCAGCCCACGTCTGCTGGACTCCATGACCACCACCCCATGTGGCCAAGGCACTGGGGAGCCTGGGCTGGGGGTCACAGCTGCCGCTGGGTCCTCATCTTCTTCCTCAATAACCACTTAAAAGCTCCTGCTCTGTGCCAGGCCTAACACCAAATCCTGGAGATACAATGATGAATAAAACCCAGTCCCAAGTCTCAAAGGGCATAAGAGTCCCAGGGGTGAGGCCAGAGAGGCAGGGTTTTGGATAAAGAACCATGTGGTTAACCATTAACACAACACTTTGTCTTTCCTTCCCCTCCCCCATCTGTGAAATGGGCCTCAGAGCCTTCAGCTAATGAGCTAATGGCTGGGACCGCTCTGGGAAGCACGTTAAGTGCTCTATGTCTATGGCCCCATTAAAGCCATTATCTGCTGGCTGGGTGTCAATGACCTTAGACAGGCACCCCACCTCCAGAGGCTGTGTGGAGAGGGGCACTCCCCTTTTAAAGTGGCTCTCACCTTGGGGCACACCTCCCTGATGTGTCTCAGGTAAACCTCCCCCAGCCCCAGGCCCAGCCCCAGTGAGCCATCAAGGGAGCTATTGTGTGTCTCTGCTCAGGCCACCATCCTGGCGTTTCACTAATGCCCTCTAACGGGCCCATTTAGCAGCCCTGTCTGGCTGTCACCGCAGCAGTTAATTGCTACTCCTCCTCCAGCCCTACTCGGGCCTCTGCAATCAGCCAGCATTAACTACCACAGCGCCTCTGCCATTCCACCCAGCCCAGCTCCCAGGCACTCAGCCAGTGACAAGCTTCTCCAAGCCCCCGGCTCCCACGTTCTGCCTGTTATTTCCAGGGGCCCCTGAGGCGCCCTACAGGGAGCAAGCTCAAGGAGCAGGAAGGAAAGCAAAAGGGGGAACCGAGGCAATAGGCACAAGGCACCTGGGCAGGCAGGGGTGCGGGCAGGAGCCTCAGAGACCCTGCAGAGGCGCGAAGCTCAGGCTCTGTCCTACTGCAAGATCTCCCCAATGTGGACTCTGGGACAAAGATCTGAGTGCAAGTGGTTTGTTTAGGTTACAGCCCCAGGAAACACCATCTGAAAGGACAGACGGGAGGCAGGAAGGGGTGGGAGAGCCCCGTGAAAGAGAGCGTGGAGAGGCAGGTCACTGCTCTCACAACTGGAGCTGCCTCGCAGGGTCCCTCTGAGAGATGGTGTGGAATGGACCTGGAATTTTCCCACAGGGGAGCGAGGGAGCCTGCATGTTTATCCCAGGGCCACTCTTGAGGTATGGAGGCTCCCGCACTCCTGGCTGCTCTGGGCACAGGGGAGGCAGAGCCCTGTCAACAGCATGTGTGGCCCTGAATGCCGGGACCTCCAGGGAAGCCTGGCGGGCAGGCCTGGGCAGTTCCGCTACGGGCTCCCCAAGCAACTGTCCATAAGCTGACTCAGCACCACCTTCTGGGGTGGTCTCTGGGCTTGCAGAAAACAACAGTGAACTAAGGCCACTGGCCCTGCTCTCCAGCTGCAGCAAAAGAATCCTAGCTCCCAAATCCAGGGAGATGTTGGCACCGCCCAGCGCCGGGCTCCTCTCGTCCCTGTTCTTCCCTCAGGCTGACCCCTCTGCTGGACACGTCCTCCCCATGCCTCTCCCCTGGGGAATTCATGGCGGCCCTGGGCTCAGTTGCACCCTGCGTCCTCATGGGGCCAGTGAGAAGAGTCAGTGGACCCTCTGGAGTCAGAGGGGCTGAGGTTCCATCTGGTGGGGGAGGCAGAGGCACATGAACTGCCTCCCACCCTGGTTAGGACAATCCCACCTGCATTAAGAACAACATCCCTCGGACTTCCTTCGTGGTCCAGTGGTTAAAACTCTGTGCTTCCACTGCAGGGTGCATGGGTTCCATCCCTGGTCGGGGAACTAAGGTCTCGCATGCCACGTGGCTTGGCCAAAAAAAGAAAAGAAAAGTCCTGGTCCTCACTCGAGCCCTGGCTGGGGGTTCAGCAGGGTTTTTGCCTGACTGCATGGATGCCCAAGATTTCTCAGCCTCCTTCTATCTGCTCACCCCAAGATTCTTCTCAAGATTCCAGGCCAAACTTTCTCCTCTTCTCTCTCTCGCTTGCCCTCCTCTTTGGCGAAGCCATTTACTACCAGCTTCACTATCCATCGTTAGGCTGATGCCTTCTAAGTCTCCATCTGCAGCTCCGGCCTCTCTCTCTTCAGCTTCAGACCCCATATACTGGGTGGCAGGCAGACATCTCTGTCTGGAGGTCCCTCAGGGACTGCAATGCCACCAGTCCCAAAGTGACCACAGCTTCTCCTTTTCTGAAGTACACTAACTGCATGCACCACCAATCTGGTACCCAAAGCAGAGTCCTAGGGGTCACCCATGACTTTCCCTCCTGCTCCCCAGCCAAACAAGCATGAAGTGCATATATCACTTACTAAATGTCTGTCCTCACTTGTCACCTCCACGACCACACCCCTAGTGCAGGTCCTTGTCATCTTCACTCAATGAATGCCATCCAGCTCCAGCTTTTCCGCTGTTGCCTCTTTCTTTCAACCCATGCAGCACATGAGAGCTAAAGAGATCTTTCCAAAACATCATCCCAGTTATGTCCCCTTCTTATTTAAAACCCTTCAATGACATCCTAACCACTGAAGATGAAGTTCAAGCTCTTTGCTATGGCCTATGAGTCACTGTAACTTCCTTCTCATCACCTCCTGCTTCTAATTCAAGGCTCCAACCATAGAGGGCACCTTTCTTTTCTCTGAAAGGGCTGTGCATCCTCTCACCTATGGACCTTTGCACATGCTGTTTCCTTTTCTTTGAATGCCTGGGCATCAGGGCTTCCTAACAACCCCAGATTCTAATCTATAGACTTGAGTACATAAATATATGTGGAACAGACATTAAGAAATGGTTATATAATGCATGATCGTATGTTGAATGAGAGTGTGAAAGAGGTAGCCTATCTAGTAGTTAAGAACACAAGCTCTAGAATCAGACAGACAGGGCTTCCCACCGGACAGATCCTGGCCTCTACCTTACCAACTTGGACAAGTTGACCTCTCAGAGTCTCCATTGCATCACATAAGATGGGAAAGATAATGTTCACCTTTTGGGGTGCTTGTGATTAAACGAGGTGATCCATATCCTCTGGCATCCTGTCAGCACACAGTAGGGCCTAGTTAATGGCAGCCATGATGAGCATCACCTTCCTGGCCCAGGCCACCTGCCTGGCCAGCCAGGGAAACACTACTGCTGGCTGTTGGCCTCCCATCTCCTCTCAGCCTGGCAGACTCCTTCCATCCCCGCCGGGTGGATCTGTCATATGGCCTAACCATGAGGATGGCAGAACTGCCCTGTGTGCCTCACACGGAGGGGCAGCAGGGGCCCTGGGGAGGGCAGGCGGAGCAAGGAGAGGCTCTGCTTGCCGCCACAGGCAGTTGCACACATTCACAAGGGCAGGTGATGCAACGCAGGGAATGAATGCAGGGCCTCTTCCTGTGTTGTGCTGATTTGTCTGATAGTGACAGCCTGGGCTGGGGCCCATGCGTCCTGACAACCCCTTCACTCCTGGGATCCTGGGAGCACGGGCTCCCAGAGGCTCCCCCAGCCCGCACCAAGGAGGAAGGTGGCTTGAGTGTTGGCTGGGAGGGGGCCTTCTGGGGTGGGCCAGGCTCTGCTGCTCCCCCGCACCCTCCACCTGCATTTACCTGGGACGGCTGCTGCGAACAATCCTGAAGAGCCTTGTGATCATCTGCTCCACCCCCACATGCTGCAGGCCCAGCGGGACAAGACACTAGCCTCGGTCAGCTGGCGAGGTCAAGGCAGCCCCGGACTTCAGACTCCCCAGGCCAGGGAGACGGGCAGCCATCCAGCGGCAGCCTGGGCACCCCAGGCCAGCCTTACCCCAAGGATCCCCTGAGCCCATCTGCTTTCCATTGCTCCATGTGCTGGTGACATCAGGCCAGGTTCACCCAACTTGAAGAATCCATGGGGCAGGACCAGGTTTCAACCAGCCCAGGTCCTAACAAAGCAGACACAGCTCCTAACACTCGCCCCCCCCCCCCCACCCGCCATCCCAAGTCAGACCTCCCTAACACCCTCTCCTCACTGACAGCCAAGGCAGGGCTCTGCCCCAGAGCCACATCTTCAGGTCTTACTGGATAGAGCCTGACAAGGGCCCCAGGGAAGCCACCATCCAGGTGTCTGGTCTGTGTCATGTGGCCACAAGAGCCCACTCTGCTCCCAGCCCTGGCCTGAGCAGAAGTGGCCTCCTTCATGTGCCCTGGCCCCTCCTCTTGCTCTCCACCCCCACTTCCTTACATCCCTCTGAGGCAGATCTTGTCTCTTTATGCATCAATTATTAATTTGCTCCAGCTACATTAAGCCTGGGTCGGTCTGTTGGCTCCTTTGTCATTCTCCCTGGGGTGGAGGTAGGTTGGGGGAAGCAGCGGGTGGGGCTAGAGGAAGCTAGATTAGACAGTCCCAGAGGAGTCGGGACTCCTTCTGCCCTGCAGACATCTCAAGTGCACAAAGCCTGACTTAGAGGACCCTTCAAGATCATCAGATCTAACAGGAGGGGAAATTGAGGTCCAGGGAGGGGAATGTACTTGCCAAGGACACAGGGTGGTCTGTGCTCAGCTGATCCCAGGATACTTGATCATAAGTCGGCTATGTGGCTCTGACACTATCTTCTCTGTTTGGTGTCCTCTGTTCTCTGCTCTATCTGACCCATATACACCCAGGGGATGCCCTACGAGTCACAAGAGGTCAAGTGGGGTTTCCAAAGTCATAAGCAAGTGATGCACAAAGCAGGGATTGCCCAAGAAACAGCTCATCCACCAGACCAGTGTTTCCCAGTTCTGTTCCTGTTAATATAAACATGTTTTAGCAGTTCCTTCCCCCCAAACACCCCTGGTCAATAGGTTAGGAAACACTTCAAACCATATAACCCTTTTCACAGAGCCACACATGCCTCAGGGTGTATAAAGGCTGGAGCCTTTACAGAGAAGGTCTGCAGGGGAGAAACCTGTGCAGCTGTGACTGACCTAGGGTGCCCCAAATTATTTGATGGCAGACTGGTCTAGACTCACTGTGTCCTGCAGACCCTAGGCCTCACTGGGTTTTGGGCAACCTGTGCAGGGGCAAGTTGAGATCCCCACCTCCCCCCATACACACACACACACACACACACACACACACACACATACACGTGCATCTGGTAAGAGGCAAGGTGAAAGGGATGCCTGGGTAATGACCCCAAGGGGAGAGAAGCTGGAAGCTTGGGGCTGGACTCCCTGGCGATACCTTCCCTGGCTTGAGTTAGTCACTCAGCTCAGCAGGCAGGGTGATGGGGTGAAAGAATTCTGGGGTTTCTGGACCTCACAAACCTGGTTGCAAATCCATTTGCTTTACCAACTATAATAATCTCAAGAAATACAGGTTCCCCCCGCTATCAGAAAGTAGAGCGTTCCTATGAAAACTTTCATAAGGTGAACCAGCAAAAAGCGAAGAAGCGACTACCTTAGGACATCTCTTGCTAACAGATGCACAAAATAAATGAAGAGAAAGCACAGATGCTCACACTCACAGTTCAGAGCTCTGGGGCTTGATGCTGAGATGCTGAGTGTGGTCCCCAAGAAGGAGCTTGGCAGGGCCACTCTCTCTGCTCGGGGTGCACTGCCTCCATAACGGCATTGGCAAAGGTGAACACTATTTTCACTTTCCACCTTTTTCCCATAAAACAAAAATCCTCTTTGGACTTCTTTTGGTTAACAAAAACAGGTATTAATGTCAGTGCTTTGTAAAAGCAAAGTGGTGTAAAGCAAACTTTTGAAAAGCAGGGGATACCTGCAGTTAGCATGCATTGAATCTTTCTAAGTGTCCCTCCCACACATTGTCTTGCATTATCCTGTTTTTTGTGTTTTTTTCCCCCACTTGGAGAAAACTGAGACTCAGCAAGACCTAGTCACTTGCCCAATGTCACACACATTGTTGGAACCTCAGTGGCCTGGCTCCAAACTCCACGCTGTTAACCATTATGCTGTGCTGCCTCTAGAAACAAATACTACATCTCTCTGGGCCTCGACTTCCCCGGCTTTCAGTGGGGGAATACAGATGCTTCTTTCTTAGCCCTGTTAGGAAGAAAGTACTCCCACACAGTGCCTGGTACATAGTAGGAGGCCAACAAATGGTAGATTTCTTTTATCCTTCTTTTGCATCTTGCCCTTAAAAATATGATGAAGTCTTTACCCCTGTCTTCTCCAACAAAATGGACTGAGCTTCTTAGGGCCACTGTCAGGGCCACTAGGGTGTGTGAAGGGAGAGGCCAGGGAGAGGGTGTCAATCTACTCCCAGGTCTGCAGGCCAACCTCCTGCTGCAGCCAAGGGCCCAGCTCTAAAACACATTTATAATGTCCCTTTCTCCTCCCCATATACGAAACCAAATTTTGAAATGAGAGGGGTCAGATGGCATAAATATTGTTGAAATCCACAGCACATAATGGTTTATAAATTGTGACTCATAATTCAACTGGTGCCTAGGTCGCCGGCTCTCTCCCTGCCACCAGCTCACCAGCCCCGCAGCCTGCATGAGTCCCTGGTGAAGTAATAAACTGGGAATAAGAGATGCCGTGCTAACTAAATTTTGCTTGTCAGCTTTAAGCTTTCATGCTGTGTGTGAAGTTCGCACAAATATCACAAAGTGTATATATATGTGTGTTTATATACACACATATATTCATACATGTATCTGTATATATAAATAAACTATCCTGCTGTTACGCAATTCCCTCAGGACAGAAAAACCTTTTCTGGCAAGAGCCTTGTTTTTCCAGCCTTACTGAGGCTTTGGCAGGTTAAGACCCTTTTCTTCACTCCCCAACAGCCCTCTCCCCAAATTTAGGAACTTCCTGTAGTTTAGTCTAAGAGTCCTCGTGGGGAGGGAGATTTCATGGGTCATCCAGCCCCACCCTTTGTTTCCAGGCACCAAAATTTAGTTGACAGGTCAGAAACAGAAATGAAGACCTCACTGAGCCAGGTTGCCTGGGAAGTGACAATGAAGAGCCCTATAGCTCAGGGGCCCTGCTAGCCCCTGTCTTGGGGAAATCTGAGACTCAGTCCTGTACTGGTGTGACTTGGCCCCTTGTGAGTGGGCCCTCGTGCAGATTCTGAGGGCAGGTCAGCTGTTTCCGAATCAGGTATTTTGGCTTTCCCTTTGCATTTAGTTATAAAACCAGGGGTTCTCAAATTCTTTGATGCAGTGAACTGTGTGTATATATGTGCGTAGGGCTTTGGGGAGGTGAGTGGTGAGGAACCTAGATTTTTTTCACCCACCAGTTTTGTGACCTTAGGAAAATGCTTTAACTTCTTTGAGCCTCCTCCGTGTGTAAAGAGAGGGCAATAAGAGGGCCGGAGGGTGGCTGTGTGGGTTCAGTGAGGAGGTGCCAAGCACACTGACCCACCCTGAGAGAGGGAGAGAGCCAGTGCCATGGGCTCTAGCATCTAGAGGCAAGGGCGGCTGCCTGTGGGGGGAGGCACCAGTCCCAACCTGGCCCATTAATCCTGCCAAGAGGAGGAACAGCCTTGCCTGGGCAGTGGGGAGGGAACAAGTGTACGTTCATTCTAGGTAATGAAAAGTGTCAGCAGTAAATGAAGAAGCTCCTAATTACCCAGACGTCCCTGGGAGGATTTGTGAGGCCACAGGCAGAAGCCCACAGTCCTGGGGCTGAGGGGAAGGCGGGGAGAGTGTGGCAGGCTGGGGTTTTGCAGGCCAGGAGCCCCCTGTTGCATGGAGCAGGCTCTGACCCCTGCAGACAGAGGCCAGCCCCAGGGAAAGAGCCACAAGCCAGTGGTCCAGGGCTGCAGCTGGCTGCCTGAGGTGCATCCTCTGAAAAATGGGGAAAGGCCTCTATGGACAAGCTGGCCCTAAACATCACCTTTTCTTTTCTGACACTAGTTTCCCTACCTGTCGGTGGCCATAATGATGATGACTACCTGGTCAATTTGAGGGGTGCGGGCCAGGGCCCAAAGAGACATGGACTAGAGATGTACTCACCAGACAACAAAGGGCTCACACCCCTGGGACAGGTGAGTGGCAGCTGGCCCAGGCAGCCCACCTGAGTGATTCAACTCAAACTCAATATATTAACTCTGCAATTGCCAGGGGGACTTCATTTTTCCCAGGAGGGCTTTGGAATCCTCAGGATCATAACTGAAGTCCCCACTGAACCTCCTGAGCCTCTGCAGAGCCATGCTGGGGCCACCAATGTCCTGTTTTCTGACTGTGGTTTTTGACTAGTGTGTCCCCAAAGGGCCTCTGTAGGGAATGGGGCAGGGAGAGATACTGGAAAGCCTTCTGTGTGAGAGTTCACTTGAAAACACTTAGCTGTGAGCCCATTTTAAGACATTACTGTCAAATGACATTTTCTATTATGATGATCATTTTCATTGTCCCCATTTGCCAGGTGAGAAGACTGAAGCACAGAGAGGTCGCTGATTCACCCAAGGTCACACAGCAGTACCCATGTCTCTGACTCTCCTTCTGAACCCTATGGCCTCACCTTCTAGATCTACCATCAGTGCCTTCTCCGTTCTCTCCTGTGTTTGTCAAAGAAGGCTAACTAACGCGCCCCTCTCCCATTTTATGGACAGGGAGACAGAGGCACAGAGCAGGACTCTGTTAGGCGAGACCTGGGCTGAAGTGGGGCATGATTCTCTGCAGTCACCCCCCTTCTGTGCACCTATGCCCACTGATCTCCCATCCAGTTCCGTGCCCTGCTCCCCCAGCTTCATCTCCCCCACTCGGATGGGGTGGTCCAGAAGACCCAGTGCAGAGAAAGGGATGACAAACAACTGCCGGGGAGAGATAATCCACTATTAAAACATGCCTGCTATTCTAATTATAAAGGAGACCAAATTGGGTTTAAATTGGAATTAATTGGATGCTCCCTTATCCACGCCATCTATCTTGCACTCACCAGCCCTTCTGGACGGGCGGGATGGAAGAAAGCGGAATCTCATCTTCTCCGCCACTGAACACACATCTCTGAAGGCAACCTGCGCCCAGCCCCCAGCCCCTAATCCCTTTAAACGTTTCAAGGAGCACAGACAATGGGAGCTGGGGTGCCTGTAGCCCTCTTCTGCCTACCTCGCCAGAGGGTAATGAAAAGGGATTAGGTGACTCTGGGAAGCGGTGGGAGGGGGATCACACCCCAAAGGACCAAGCCTGAAGGAAGCAGGTGGAAGCCAGGCCAGCTCTGAAATGCATGCTGGAGTGTTGTAGTGGGCTGGGAGATGACAGATCTGTACACAAAGCAAGACCAGCTTGGGAGGCAGCTGGGGAGGGGGGCTTTGCTGAGGGTTCCTCAAGCTGGACGGCCTTGATGGGGAGGAAAATTAGGTCATCTAGCAAGCAAAATATGGGTCCAAGGCCAACTCTGCTGAGCCTACAGTAAATCGTTAGCTTCTTGTAGGGGAAAGTTGAGGCATGCCCCATTCAGAAACCACTGTTACCCTGTGATCCTTTGGCAATCTCCTGTTTCTGCATTATTGCAGAATTCCCTTCTTCAGCTTGGCTGGGCACTCAAGGCTTTTGCCATACACCATTGGTCAGTCAAAACACTTGCTGCTCTCCTAGGGTCTCAAACTGGTAGCCCATGGACCTCATTTCTTTTGGCTTGCCCATGTTTTGATTTGTTTTGTTTTTGTCTTGAATGCCCTTGGCTGTTTTGGGTACTCTTTCCATTTATCCATCCCTACTTTTCCTAATTTCATCTTGAACCTGGCCCGCTTTACTCACTTACATCACCTACCTGGCTCTGTCAGTCATGAGTTTGCAATCCCCGCATGCTCATCCAAACCATATGTTGTAGCTGATTTGGCCTCTCCACTGGCCCTAGACCCCATCTCAGCCTCCTCACTCCTCACACCTTTGCTATACTACACCTCCCCCAAAACACACTCCCTCAAATCCCACTGGTCCTTTAAGGTCCATTTCTAGGAGGCCATCATCTCTGGCCTTGGGACCTCAGTGTCTTTGTTCCTCTCAAGCCCCACCCACAATGTTCCTGGGGCACTCCCCCTGGGCTCCCCTGGAGTCACTCACTTCCTGGGGTCATCTTATTTACTTGGGTTTCTAAAACACATCCTGGGAAGGACTTACTCTTTATCTCAAAAAAGCAAGTTGCCAGAATGGGAACATAGTACAAGCTGAGAGATTGCCTGGTATCCCGCTGTTAGAGGTGTGCAGAGCCATGGACAGGGCACAGAGAGCAATGTGGGAAGGCAGCTGCCCCAGGATGATCTCATGTTCTCGGGGCCGCAAACTTCTGCCATGAGCACTACCCTCTGCCCCCTCTTAAACATTTCCCATCTTAGCACTCGCCTGTTTCAGTATTCCACACTGCTGGCCAGCCCACTTCCTGGTTGATGTGACCCTCAAGCCACACACACACACACACACACACACACACACACACACAAACACACTCATATACGTACACTCACATATACAGAGACCCCCAAACACAGGTATACAGACCATTGTACCCCTATCCATCACACCTAGAATTCTGCCCTCTCCACAAATACCCCACATTTAGAATTCTGTTCCCAATACATGTACCCAGAAAGCTCCCCTCTACCCATACCTAAAATTCTGATCCCATGTCTAGGACATTCCATTCTTCCTTATGCAACAGGAACCTTTGCCCCACCTCACTAACTCTCCATTGCTTTGGAAAACGTCCCCTTTCCTCACTCCTGTAGTGCTGCACCCTACATCTGTAACATCTCCTTCTCCCTTCATTATATGCACATCTGGCCCCTACATCCACACAGAGTTCCCATCTCAAATCCCAAACCCATAACATGAGAGGAATACTACCCTCCCACACAGACATATGATAGGAGTCTGGAGAATTCTTAGGTCCCACTATCTTCCTGCCTTCCACCCTTAGCAGTGTCTTGTCCTTCCCCTGCCCTAGGGGAAAAGTGCTTTCAGGCTCATAGTTTTATAGTTTTATAGTCTGAGTGAATGAGACACACCTGCAGGGAGATATCAGGAATCACTTCCAACTGGGGGTGGGGCGGGGGGGATTTTCTTCTCCTTTGTGTATGAGGTAAATATTTTCTTAGTTTCCTAATTCTGAGCTTGGTTCATGGAATATTTCAGGCAGGCTGAGGTTTGGGCAGATGCTCAGAGATCTTAGCTCCTGGCTGCCAGGAGAAGGAGAGGTGGGGGGACCAGAGCATTGGCCTGGGAAAGAGTATTTTTAGTCTCTAGGCCTTGTGAACTCTATGGGTATCTTACCCTCTCTGGTCACAGACTCCTATATTAAAACAAAGCATCACTCTTGAATAAAGTAATCTACGAGAAAGCAAAAGGGACTGAAACCCTCTTATTCAGAGAGAAACTGAAGGGGGTTGGGAGGTAATGCAAACATAGGCTTCAGGCTTCTGAAAGCCAGGAGATGAGAGGTGAATGACACCTGCTATGTGATCTTGAGCACATGAATTAAATGAATTAAAGTGAAAGGGAGAGAGGGCAGGAGAAGTTTCCAAAATGGTTGGTGGGTAGAAATGGGAGATGTTGATCTCTGAGGGAGGTTCAGCCGATAAGACAGACAAAAGCCACCAACCAACTATGCATCCAGAAAATTCTCATTGAGTGCCTATCACTTGTTGGGCTTGGTGTGAAGAGTCTGGGATAGAAAGGTGAAGCTGCCAAAATCCTGGCCCTGAGAGAGGAGGATAGAGAAGCTGGGTGGTGTGGGGCTGTGGACCTGTGGGAGCCCAGAGATGCACAGAGGTCAGTAAAGGCTCCAGGGAAGAAGGGCCATTTGAACTGGGCATGGAAGACTGTGGAGGGGCTTGCCAGCCAGTGGAGTGAAGAGAGTGAAGGTGGGAGGTACCACATTCACAAAGGCACAGAGGAGGGACAGAGTGTGGTGATTTTTGAGAGACCATGCTAAACTGTTTGGACTTGTCGCTTGAGTACAATTGGGAGCCCTCCAACTGGTGTGGAGGGTTGATTAGCAGGCATAATGCGGAGGCAGGAGACCCAGGAGAAGCTGTGATTCAGAAATGAGGGTCTGATCAAAGGCCACAGTGGTAGAAAGAAGGGCATGAACACAGTTCTGAACTAGGCTTGGTGCCTTGCAGGCTGTGGGGGTGAGAATGATGGAGGGGCTGAAGATGACTCAGAGGTCTCTAGCTCAGGCAACCAATAGATGGGATATACTCAGCATTTTGCTCAAGAAAATGAATGAAATCGGTCATGCATCATACTGGCCAAGTGTGCAGTGCCTCCCACACCCAAGTCTCAGCATCTCTCCCAAACACACTGATACTGGTAAACAGGGCACAGATGGGGCAGAGCCTCAACCCTCCCCTAGCATCCCAGAAAGAAAACACACCTATGGCTACCAAAGGGAAAGCACGGGGGAAGGGATAAATTAGGAGTTTGGGGTTAACATATACACACTGCTATACATAAAATAGGGAACCAACAAGGACCCACTGTATAGCACAGGGAACTCTACTCAGTATTTTGTAATAACCTAAAAGGGAAAAGAATCTGACAAAGAATAGATACATATATATGTATAACTGAATCACTTTGCTGTACACCCGAAACTAACACAACATTGTAAATCAATTGCACTTCAATTTAAAAAAAAAATTTAATCTTTGGAAACATGATAGAATTGCCAAAAGTACAAGAATCAGCTACATACATTGGGAAGTAAGAGGCATGATTCTTTTTCTGCTGCAACATTTAAAAAAACACCTTTCATTAAAATTATCAAGTGATAAAAAGTATGAGTCTTGGAAAAGGTTGGATAGGAATGAAAGAATAGGAGAAATTACCTCACCTTTCATCCTAAGGAGGCTTCAGCACCGCGGACAGCAACATCAAGGAAGGTGCCAAAAAATGTAGTCATGAAGCACAGTGGGACTTGAAGATATCTGTGAACCACCTACAATTGTGCACAGATGTAACAGGCTGAGTCATTAGGAATTCAATATTGTAGGTGCTTTAATATTATTCTATCCATCCTTAGGAAAGGATAACCTTGAAAGAAGAAAGCTTGCCCACCCCACCCCTACCACAGACCACTGTATTTTTATACCACGCACCAACCCTCAGTAAAGGAAAACAAGCTCCTTTGAGGGTCTAGGTTTTGACTGTGACCTTGGGACTACAGATCTTTTGATAAGGAAAAGGGGAGCGGGAAGGAAAAAGGTATGTTGGAATTGAGAAGAGCAGAACAACCTGGCACCTGAGTGTTATTGAGCCTCTGTAGCTTGTGAAAAGAACAGCATTTCAGGCTTCTTGGGAAGGGAGGGTGTGTAGACCCAAGCCCGTTCCCAGGAAGTAGGACACCCAATGGGCTGGCTATCTGGGTGGCTGTGAAGACTGTCACTGAATGGCAAGGTGAAGGTCCTTGTGAGCTGGCAGGGAAGGGGTGGTGCCTCTATGAGAGGAATGGATTGCACACTCAGTCAAGGCTGAACAAGGAGGAACAGAGGGGAGGTGTGACTCCCTACACCTAGCAAGCATCAGGACCTGTCCAGGACTCTAAGCCTGGGGCATTTGTTCAGACTAAGGCCTAGGAGAAGCCTGGAGAGTTACTGATCCTGCTTAGTGGGTGCTAAAGCTGAGTTTACTTTGTTCAGAAAGAATAAAGAAATGTGCACTATGTATACTTTGAGCATTGTGGAATAACTATGCTTTAATTTACTCATCCATTCATTTACTCAACAAATATTGAACAACTATGATGTGTGCCATGCACTGGGTGTGGCCTTGAGGATAACTAGGGAACAAAAATTCACAGTCTCTATCCTCTTGGATATCATCTAAATGAGGGAGACAGACATTAGTCAGATAATAACACAAATAAAAGGAAAACTGCAAGCATAACAAACATTTCCGAGAAGGAAAGTTACCCAAAGGTATGCTAAAAGAATGCACAATTGGGCTTCCCTGGTGGTGCAGTGGTTGAGAGTTCGCCTGCTGATGCAGGGGACATGGCATCGTGCCCCGGTCCGGGAGGATCCCACATGCCACACACACAAAAAAAAGAATGCACAATGGGGGGTGTTGGCTGGTCTGTAGGTAAGGGAGGTCCCTGAGAAGGTGATGTTTGAGCTGAGAGGTGAGGAATAAGCTGGAGTCATCCAGAAGAGGAGGGGGGAGGGAAGAGAGCCCCAAGAAGCACCTGCTTATGCAACAGGCCTGAGGAGGAAGGAATTCCAGAGAGGGAAGGACACTTAAAGGAGGCAAGCGAGGCTGGGGTGGGAGTGGAAAAATGGGACTGAAGAGTCAGGTAGGGACAAAACTTTCAGATTCTTGTCAGTCATAGAGTTTCATCATTAGCACAAGAACACTGAGGAGCTATTGAAAGGTTTTGAGGGGAGTGGGAGAAGGGCCTGGCATCATGCATGATCAAATTTGCTTTCTGTAAAGTTTACTGTTTTTGCCTGGGTTCCACTCAAATGCAGGACCTGAAGTAAGGACTCCTGTGCGGGCAGTTTATTTGGAAGGTGATCCTAGGTATCAAGGATGAAGGACGAGGGAGAGTAAAAAAGGGAAGGAGAAAAAGCCAATACGAGGGTACATTACTGAGTTATTCCCACCCATATAAAACCAGAGCTTATCCCACTGGGACCTTCTGAGGAGGACACCGAATGCCTCTCGGAATTTTCCACATGATGGTCCACAGGGAGAAGCATTTCTACATTGACTCCTATCCCCCTATTGGCCTGGGGGTGTTGACTCCCCCCTGCCATGCTTCCAGGCTGCACATGTTCCATGCTATGCAGACCTCTGCTGGTGTCCCACATTGAGGCATCAGAGAAGCCCTGTGTGGCATCAGAGAAGTGCAGAAGCAAAAATCACACAGTGTGTAATTGAGCTAAGACACTCTCAGTGGAAACCATGCTAGAAATGTTCACTGCAATCATGCCTGGCAACAGAGAGAGGCTGAGAGGACTGTTCAGTGGGTACTTGGAGCTTCTGGTACATTCCTTTAGCCACATAGTCTGTTTCAGGTGAGGGAGGAGGGTGGTTTGGGCCACAGGGACAGATGGCGGCAGTGCAGACAGAAGTGAGTTGGGGAGAAGTGAAGATGGAAGAATTGGGCTACATTTTAGAGGCTGAGCCAACAGGATTGGCTGATGGGTTGGCTGTGGAAGGGCATAAGGGGAAAGTGGAATCAAGAATGACTCATGGGTTTTCAGCCTGAGCAACTGAGCAGATGGTAGAAAGTCTGCTTGTAGAGTCTTCAAATAAAGGCAAATGGGAAGGAATGGCCAATGAGGGAGGAGTTGCATGGAAACCAAGAGAAGAAAAAGCTTCAAAGAAAGGGGCTAACTGTGGAGGAAGATGGTGTGGCAGGCTGAATTATGCCCCCTGCCCCAAGATGTCCACACTTTAATCTCTAGAACCTGTGAATGTGACCTTACATGGTAAAGGATGGGAGCCTTTCCAGGTGTGATTAAATCAAGGATCTTGAGATGGAATGATCACCCTGGATTATCTGGGTGGGCCCCAAATGTATGTCCTCATAAAAGGGAAGCGGAGGGAAATCTGACATAGACAGAAGAGAAGGCAACATGACCAGAGAGGCCGAGCTTGGAGGGACGTGTCACAAGCCAGGGAATGCCAGCAGCCACCACCAGAAGCTGGAAGAGTCAAGGAAGGGGTTCTCCCCTAAGGCCTCCAGAGGGAGTATGGCCCTGCTAACATCCTGATTTTGGCCCAGTGGAATTGATTTTAGATTTCTGACCTCCAGAACTGTAAGAGGATAAATTTCTGTCAAGTCACCAAGTTGGTGGTCATTTGTCACAGCAGCTACAGGAAGCTAATACAGATTTGGATAGAAAAGTGATCACTGGATTTGGAAACATGGAAGTCATTGGGGATTGAATGTGGGGAATGAAGGAAAAGGAGGAATCAAGGATGATACCTGTGTTTTGGGCTTAAGTAAGTGAATAGATGATGGTGACACTTACTGAGATGGGGTACAGGTTTTGGAGACCAGGATCCAAAGTTCTGTTTTAGCCATGTTAGGCTTGAGAAGGATGTAAACATCACTGCAGCCAAGAATATGATAGCCAGATGAACTCCAATGCCAACTGCTCCTCAGGACGTTGAAAAAGCCATGGGGACAATGCCTCTCAGTTTACATGTGGAATGAGAGCTAGAAAAAGATACGTCACCCCTTATCCAGTTTATACTGAGTGAGCATGTACGTGCCCAGAGAATGTTTCCCTGTGCCCCAGTGAATGCCAGCTCATGCCAGGGGTGTCCCCAGGCATTCCAGAAATAGCAGTTAGTGCCAGGGGATTGCAATGAATGCAAGGCAAGTTAATTTGATGATGCACATGTAGAAATGCATGCCAGAAGAGAGATAACATAGGCTGGGGGGATTAACAGCATGTTCCAAAGGGGCAACACTGATACACTGAGGGAGGAAAATGAATTCAGAGAGTGACTGCTTATGCCAGGGGAGTCACATGTCACGTGGTGGAACTGAAGGAGCCAAGGAATAAACATGTAACAGGCCGTATGTTGTTGGATTAACCATTCATGCAGCAGGAATGAGGTCTCGCTGCCAACACCAGGTCGGGGCGAGCCAGCACTCAGGCTCCAAGAGTCCAGGGCTATTGTAATCCTGCCTCACACCTGAGTCCTCCCCCTTCAGAGGAAGCTGGAATTGAAAAGACCCCTCTTGTCTCTGGGACCATCGCCATGTACCTAAGAAGGACAGGTCCCAGCTCAGAGGGGGTCAACTGTCCCGGGAACAAACTATGGGGGATCCCAGGAGATTCAGGGGTGCCTGATGCCCAAGGGTGTGAGGCCCAGGCATGTGCATTCCAGAGCAGCTTCCCACAAACTATCCTTGTTTGCAACTCTTCCCCTCCACTTAGCACACCTTGTATGGGGTTCCTTGTTCTTATCTACCTTCAGGAACCGGTAAGGAGAGAAATGTGAAAGGGAGGCCAGATACTGTAAAACCACCATCAGGCCACAAGGATCTGCTGAGTACTGACTGTGGATCTGGGCCTGAGCTGAGAGCTCAGGAGGACAGTGTGTGCCAGGAATAGAAATCAGCAGATCATGTGGTGGAGAGACAGGGGCAGGCAAGATAGTGGCAGTGTGTGTCAGCAGCCAACAGCTTCCCAAATGATTTCACACTCACCTTTTCCTTTTCTCTGTATATTAGGTATGCTGGGCAGGAATCCTCTTATCCTCATTTTGTAGATGAGAACACTAATGCACAGGAAAGGGAAGTGATCTGTCCAAGGTAACTGGATCTTGATCTCTCTTCCCTGGCTGAGCACTCTTCTCTTTAGAGCTTTCTGCCTCTGGAGAAAAAGCAGACATGATCTCAACTTTGTATTCTTGATATAAACTCCACCTAGTCCTGGTGTATTAACTTTTCAATTACTACTAGATTCAGTTCACTAATATTTTTCTTTGCTTTTTGTTGACATGGGATATTGGACTGTAGCTTTTCTCTCTTATAATATCTTTGGTTTTTGGTTTTGGAGTAATGCTTGCCTCATAAAAGGAATTGAGAAGTGTTCCTGTCTCTTCTATTTTCTGGAAGAGCTTCTGTAGAGTTGTTATTATTTTGTTCTTAAAAGTTTGATATAATTAATCAATTAAGCCATCAGAGACCTGGAATTTTTTATGGGAATGTTTTTAACTACATAATTAATTTTAAAAATATAGATGTGGGGCTTCCCTGGTGACGCAGTGGTTGAGAGTCCGCCTGCCGATGCAGGGGACACGGATTCGTGTCCCGGTCTGGGAAGATCCCACATGCCGCGGAGCGGCTGGGCCCATAAGCCATGGCCGCTGAGCCTGCGTGTCCGGAGCCTGTGCTCCGGAACGGGAGAGGCCACAACAGTGAGAGGCCCGCGTACTGCAAAAAAAAAATATATATATATGTGTATATATATCTATATATAGATAGATAGATAGATAGATAGATAGATATAGATATAGATATATAGATGTGGATCCCAAGGAACAAAACAAGGACGTCCACTTTCATTGCTTCTTTTCAACATTTTACTGGAGAGTCTACCCAGGGAAATTAGACCATAAAAGAAATAAAAGTCATCCAGATTAAAAAGGGAAATATACAACTATCTCCATTTGCAGATTATATGGTTTTATATACAAAACACCCTAAAGAATCCTCCCTTCACACTGTTAGAGCTAATAAGTGACATTAGCAAAGATGTAGGATACAAGATCCATATACACAAATCAACTGTATTTCTGTATACTAGCAAAGACTAATCAGAAAATTAAAAAAACAACTCCATTTACAATAGCATCAAAAAGAATAAAGTACTTGGGAATAAATTTAGTCAAAGAAGTACAAGACTTGTACACTGAAAATGACAAAAAAATGCTGAAACAAATTAAAGAAAACCTAAATAAATGAAAAGATATCCCACGTTCATGAATTGGAAGACAATATTGTTAAGATGTCAACGTTCTCCAAACTGATCTACAGATTCAATGCAATTTCTATCAAGATTCAAACTGCCTTTTTTTTTTTCAGAAATGAACAAGCTGATCCTAAAATTCACATGGAAATGTAAGGGACTCAGAAAAGTCAACACACAGTTGATAAAGAAAAACAAAATTGGAGGGCTCACACTTTCTAATTTCAAATCTTACTACAAAGCTACAATAATCAAGACCATGTGGTACTGGCATAGGATATACATATAGATCAATAGAATATAATTGAGGGTCCAGAAATAAACTCACACATCTGTGGTCAATTGATTTTCAACAAGGGTATGAACACCGCTCAACTGGAAAATAATAGTCTTTTCAAATGGTGCTGGGACAACATTATTTTCCACATGGAAAATAATGAATGAACCCCATCTTATGCCATACACAAAAGTTAACTCAAAATGCATCAAAAACTTAAATGTAAGAGCTAAAATTATAGGAATTTTAGAATGAAACATAGGTGTGATTGACCTTGGATTAGGCAATGGTTTCTTAGTTATGACACCAAAAGCACAAACAAAGAAAATAAATTGGAATTTATCAGAATGAGAAACTTTTGTGCATCAAAAGACACTATCAAGAAAGTGAAAAGACAGGCCATAAAATGGGAGGAAGTATTTGCAAATCATACACCTCATAAGGGTGTGGCATCCAGAATACGTAAAGAATTATTACAGCTCAACAATAAAAAGACAATCTAGGGCCTCCCTGGTGGCGCAGTGGTTGAGAGTCTGCTTGCCGATGCAGGGGACACGGGTTCGTGCCCCGGTCCGGGAAGATCCCACATGCCGCGGAGTGGCTGGGCCTGTGAGCCATGGCCGCTGAGCCTGCACGTCCAGAGCCTGTGCTCCGCAACGGGAGGGGCCACAACAGTGAGAGGCCCGCATACCGCAAAAACAAAAGACAATCTATTTTGTTAAATGGGCAAAGGATTTGAACAGACACATCTCCAAAGATATACAAATGGCCAATAAGCATATGAAAAGATATTCAACATTACTAGTCATTAGGGCAATGCAAATCAAAACTACAATGAGGTATAACTTCACACCCACTAGTATGGCTCGCTTATTTATTTGTTTGTTTGTTTGTTTGTTTATGGCTGCGTTGGGTCTTTGTTGCTGTGCACGGGCTTTCTCTAGCTGCGATGAGCAGGGGCTACTCTTCGTTGCGGTGCATGGGCTTCTCATTGCGGTGGCTTTTCTTGTCGTGGAGCATGGGCTCTAGGCCCACGGGCTTCAGCAGTTATGGTTCGCGGGCTCTAGAGCGCAAGCTCAGTAGTTGTGGTGCACGGGCTTAGTTGCTCTGCAGCATGTTGGATCTTCCCGGACCAGGGCTCAAACCCGTGTCCCCTGCATTGGCAGGTGGATTCTTAACCACTGCACCACCAGGGAAGTCCCAGATGGCTCTTTTTTTTAAAAAAAAGAAAGAACAAAGGAAACAGCAAATCTTGGCAAGAATGTGGAGAAACTGGAACCCTCAGACACTGCTAGTAGAAACGTAGAATACTGCAGCTGCTGTGGAAAACAGTTTGACAGTTCCTGGAAAAGTTAAAAATGGGTTACCATATGACCCAGCAATTCCACTCCTAGGTATGTAACCAAAAGTGAAAATATATGTTCACACAAAAACTTGTAAAAGAATTTCATTGAAGCACTATTCATAATAGTAAAAAGTGGAAACACCCTAAATGTCCGTCAACAAAATGTGGTATGTCCATAAAATGGAATGTTATTCAGCTATAATCAAGAATGAAGTACTGATACATGGTAAAACATGGATGAATCCTGAACAATTATGCCTAGTGAAAGAAGCCAGTCACAAAAGGTCATATATTGTATGATTTCATTTATATGAAATGTCCAGAACTGGCAACTCCAGAGACAGAAAATAGATTAATATTGTCAGGGATTGAGGGAGAAGGGAATGGAGAGTGACTATGAATGGGTATGGGGTTTCTTTCTGGGGTGATGCAAATAGTCTGGAATTAGATAGAGGTGATGGTTACACAACCTTGTGAATATGCTAAAAATCTCTGAACTGTACACTTTAAGATGGTGAATTTTGTGTTATATGAAATTTTGTTATATGAATTATAGCTCAATAAAAAATAGGTTAAAGGCTATTCAGAATTTTTATTTCTTCTGGAGTGAGCTTTGGTAGTTTGTGCATTTCAACTATTTCGCTCATTTCATCTAGTTGTCAAATTTACTGGTTGAACTTTGTTTATAATATTCTTATATTTTCCTTTTAATATCTACAGAATCTATTTTAATAGTCCTTCTTTTGTTCCTGATTTCAGTTATCTGTGTCTTCTCTCTCTCTCCTTTTTTTTCCCTCATTAATATGGCTGGAGGTTGGACTTCCCTGGTGGCACAGTGGTTGAGAATCTGCCTGCCAACACAGGGGACACGGGTTCAAGTCCTGGTCCGGGAAGATCCCACATGCCAAGGAGCAACTGGGCCAGTGTACCACAATTGCTGAGCCTGCTCTCTAGAGCCCACGAGCCACAACTGCTGAGCCCGTGTACCACAACTACTGAAGCCCGCGTACCTAGAGCCCATGCTCCGCAATGGGAGAGGCCACCACAATGAGCAGCCTACGCACCTCAACAAAGAGTAGCCCCCACTCTCCGCAACTACAGAAAGCCGGTGCGCAACAACGAAGACAAAACGCAGCCAAATAAATTTTTTAAAATATGGCTGGAGGTTTGCCAACTTTATTGATATTTTCAAAGAACCAGCTTTTGAAGTCAGCCTCTCTCACGGTCTCTGTCTCTCATTCTCTCTCAATCTCCCTTCCACCCCACCCTTTTTCTATTTTTAAAAATTTCTCCTCTTTATTATTTCTCTTTTACTGGTTACTTTTGATTTTAATTTGCTCTTCTTCTTCTACTTTTTTGAGGTATAACTTAAATAATTGATTTAAGAACTTTCTTCATCTTCTAATACAATCATTTAATGCTATAAATTTCTAAGCACTGCTTGAGATGCATCCCACACTCTTAGATATGTTTTGTTTTCGTTTTCATCCAATGCAAACATCTTCTGATTTCCCTTGTGATTTCTTCTTTGGTCCATTGTTTATTTAAGAATATGCCATTTAATTAACAAATATTTGGGTATTTTCCAGATATCTTTTTGTTACTGATTTCAAATTTATTTCTGTTGTATTCAGAGAATATGCATTATTCTGTGGCCCAGAATATGCTCTATCTTGGTAAATGTTCCACGAGCACTTGAAAAGAATGTACATCCTGCTGCTGTTGGATGGAGTGTTCCATAAATGTCAATTAGGTCAAGTTGATTGGTAGTGTTGTTGAATTCTTCTCTATTCTTACCGATTTTCTGTGTACTTGTTCTGCCAACATTCCTCTGAACTGAGAGGAATGTTGAAATCTCCAACTATAACTGTAAATTTGCCTATTTCTTTTTTTAGTGCTATCAGTTTTTGTTTCATATATTTTGAAGCTCTGATGTTCAGTGCATACACATTTAGGACTGTAATGTCTTTTTGATTAATTGACGCATTTATCATCATGAAATGTCTCTTTGTCCCTGGTAATATTCCTTGTTCTGAAGTCTACTTTGTATGATATAATCACTTGAAATTTCTTTGAATTAAGCTTTGCACTGTATATATTTGTCCATTTTTTTACTTTTAACCTATCACATATAAAATAGGCTTCTTATAGATGACATATAGTTGGATCTTGCCTTTTTACCCTGTCTTCAAATTTCTGTCTTTTAACTAGAGTATTTAGATGATTTTACACTTAGTGTAATTATTTATATCACTGGTTTAAACTTACCATCCTGCTATTTTTTAAAATCTGTCCTATGTGGGTTTTTATTTGTAATTTCTTCTGTTAGCTTTGCTTTTTGTTAATTTTTTTCCTTAGTTGCTCTAGGGTTTACATTACACGTTTAACTTATCAAAGTCTACCTTCAAGTAACACTATGCCACCTCACATATACAGTAAAAACCTTATAACTGTATACTTCCAGTTCTCCTCTCCCATCCTTTGTGTATTGTCACCATACATGTTACTTATACATACATTTTAAACCTCAAATACATTATTATTATTTTACCTTGAAATAGTCAATTATAGGCCCAAGAAGGAGTAACAGGGATCAGATTTACCCTCCCATCCAACACAGTAATTTTTTAAAACAGACACAATGTAAGAAGCAAAACTTTCAAAGACACTAGACATCGGGCAATTAAGGAGAATGGGAAACAGGGAATAAACCAAGTGAGCCCTGCAATTGCTGCAGCTTACTACCTTGAAAGAGTTTTTAGGCCTCAATGCAGGGAGGAGGAATCCAGGTGGAGCCTAGTGGATTCCTCAGGTTGAGGGGGTAAAGCTAAGTATCTGGAGAGATACAGGCAGCTCAGATTCTCAAGTTAGAATAGCAAAAAGGAAAATGTTGCACAGAGAGAGAACCCTGGAAATCTACAGAGGCGCCCTCCTAAAAATTCAGCAGAGTATGAATAAGTGCATGTATGTGAAGAAATTACCCATGGCTGGGGGAATAAAAACTCCATAAAAAGATTAGGAAACAGTGCCCAAAGCTCACACAGAGCCAGAGATAGTGCCTCTTCCCACTGTCAGAATGGAAAAGCTAATAATTCATGGGTTATTGGGTAGAATACACAGGAAGCTCTTGCCTCAATAATGGGAAATAATGAGCCCTACAGAGTACTTCTCCAGATATGCCTAACAAGTCATAAAAACAAGATTCAAAAGGATCAATTCTTTCCAAGTAATTCAGCTTCATCATCCCAAAGAGGGGGGGAAAAACCAAGAATATTTACAGGAATGTAAAAATAGCCAGGACTGAACAAGATAAAATTCACAGTGTCTGAGATCCAATCAAAGATTACCAGCCATACAAAGAAGAAGAAAAACATGATCCATATTGAGGAAAATAATCAATGAACTGAACCAAACCCAGAACTGACAACAGATGTTGAAATTGGCAGACAAGGACATTAAAACTGTCATTATAACTATATTCCATATGTCCAAAAAGTTAAGTAGATACATAGATAATAGTTTTTTAAAAAATGAACATCTAGAATTGAAAGCTACAATGTCTGAGATGAAAAATCTCAAGTGTCTGAGATGGAATTAATGACAGACTAGACATGGCAGAAGAAAATATTAGTGAATTTGAAGGCATAGCACTAGAAACTATCCAAAATGAAACACATAGAAAAAAAATTTTTTTATACCAGAGCATCATTGAACTGTGAGACTTCAAGGAGACTGATACAGTATAAGTAATTGGAATCTCCAAAGGAGAGGAGAGTTGGGGGGTGGAGAGAAGAGAAAAAGTACTTGAAGAAATAGTAGCCAAAACTTTTTTTGAATTTGATGAAAACTATTAACCCATGAATCCAAGAAATGCAATGAATTCCAAGCACAAGAAACATGAAGAGAATGACCCCAAGGCATATCATAATCAAATTGCTCAAAATCAGTAATAAGAAGAAAATCTTATCAGAGGAAAAAAGATACTTTAGAGAAGAAAAAAGGTAAGAATAATATTGAAGATTTCTTGTCAGAATAATTAAAGCAAAAATACAACTTTTTAATTACTGGGAAAAAATTCTCAACCTAAAATTCTATGCTCAGTGAAAATACCGTTTAAAAATGAAAACAAGATGAATACATTTACAGATACTCAAAAGTTGAAAGAACTCACTGCCAGCAGATTCGCACTCCAAGAAATGTCAAAGGACATTCTTCAGACAGAAGGAGCATGACACCAGATGGAAATATGGAAATACACAAAGGAAAAAAAGAGCACTGGAACTGGTAACTACATTAATACAAATATTTTAAAGCTTTTAATTATGTGAATATCTTTAAAAGATAATTTATCGTTTGAACAAAATGATAATATATTGTGTAAAATGCATGACTACAATAGCACAAGGGCCAGGAAGAGAGAAATAGACATGTATAATTGTAAGATTCTTGTAATATGTATGTAGTGGTATATTACTTGAAGGTAGGCTGTGATAAGTTAAAGAGGTAACTATAAACCCTAAAGCAAACACTACAATAATAAAACAAAGAGTGATATATAACAAACAAGCCAAGGATAAAATGGACTCATAAAAAATACTCAATAAATCCAAAAAAAAGGAAGAAAAAAGAAAGAACAGATAAAAGGTTTAGTAAATAAATAGCAAAATGATAGATTTGAATATAACCATATCAATAACTACATTAAATGTACATGGTCAAAACACCCCAATTAAAAGGCAGAGTTCATCAGAGTGGATAAAAAAGCAAAGCTCAATTATATGCTGCCTACAAGAAATGCACTTTAACTGTAAAGACAATTAAGTGTAAAAGGTTAAAAAAATATAACATGCTAACAGTAAACAAAAGAAAGCTGTAGTGGCTATTTTAATACCAAACAAGTATCTCAGAGCAAAGAATATTACCTAAGATAAAGAACTTCATTTAAAATGATAAATGAGTCAATTAAGGAGAAGTAACTAACAATGCTAAACATTATGCCCTTAATAACAGAACTTCAAGATACGAGAAGCAAAAACTGTTAGAACTGGAAGGAGAAATAGAGAAATCCACAATTATAGTTGAAACAGTCAATACTCCTCTCTCAATAATAGAGGGAAAAGTAGGCAGAAAATCATTAAGGACATAGTAGATTTTTAACAACCCTACCAACCAAATTGACCTGAATGACACTTGCAGAACACTCCAACAAACAATAGCAGAATATCGATTCTTTTCAAGTGAACATAAAACATTTATAAAGATAGACCATACTCTGGGTCATAAGACAAGTCACAATTAAGTAGAAATGATTCAAGTCCTACAGTGAATGATCTACCAAAGCTCACGTGAGAAGAAATAGACATTCTGAATTACCTTATATCTATGAAAGCAGTTGAATTCCTTTCCATAAAGAAAACTCCAGGCCCAGATGGCTTCACTGGTGAATTCTACTAGACATTTATGAAGAAAATAATAACAATTCTACAGAAACTCTTCCAGAAAATAGAAGAGGAGGGAATACATCTCAATTACTTTTGTGGGGCAAGCATTACCCTGATATCAAAATCAAAGGCATTATAAGAAAGAAAACCGGGGGCTTCCCTGGTGGCGCAGTGGTTGAGAGACCACCTGCCGATGCAGGGGACGCGGGTTCGTGCCCCGGTCCAGGAAGATCCCACATGCCGCAGAGCGGCTGGGCCCGTGAGCCATGGCCGCTGAGCCTGCGCGTCCGGAGCCTGTGCTCCGCAACGGGAGAGGCGACAACGGTGAGAGGCCCAAGTACTGCAAAAAAAAAAAAAAAAAGAAAACCTACAGTCCAATATTCTACAACAACAAAAAGCAAAATGCCTTAATAAAACACTAGTGAAGTAAATCCAGCAACATATGAGAAAGGTAGTACAACATGACTAGTGTAGCTTATTCCAAAAATTCAAAGTCGTTTTAACTTTCAAAAATCAACGTATTTCACCAGCTTAATAGACTGAAAAAGAAAAACCATATGATCATCTTAACAGATATAGAAAAGGCATGAGGAAATTAAATACTCATTCATAATTTTAAAAAGAAAATTCTCAGCAAACTAGGAATAGAAGGAAACTTCCTCAATCTGATAAAGGGTATTTATGAAAAACCAACAGCTAACATCACATTTAATGGTGAAAGACTGAATACTTCCTCTTAATCCTGGAAACAAAGTAAGGATTTCCACTCTCACTACTTCTACTGAACATTGTAATGGAGGTCCTAGCCAGTGCGAGCAGGCAAGAATAAAAGAAGGTATACAGATTGGAAAAGTTAAAACTATCTTCTTCACAGATGACATGATCATGTCTAAGAAGGAAATCCTAAGGGATGAAAAAAAAAGCTACTAGAATTGATAACTGACATGGTCACAGGATATAAAAATGTATTGTGTTTCCGTACACTAGGAATAAATCATTTGAAATTCAAAATCTTAAATACTATTTACAATAGAAAGGAAAATATTAAATACTGAATACTCTGGAATAGATTTAATAAAATATTTACAATTCCTGTACAAAAGAACCTTTCTCAGATAAATTAAAGAAGAACCAAATAATGGAGGGACATACCATTTTCATGAATCAGAAGATTCAATATCATTAAGACATCAATTCTCCCCAAATTGTTCCATTGGTTGCATGAAATCCCAATCAAGATCCAATCTCGTTTATTTGAAGAAAATCACAATTTGATTCTAAAAATATATATATATATGTAAAGGACCTCAAAAAGCCAAAACCTTTGAGAAAAACAACAACAACAAAGTTGAGGGATGACACTATCTGTTTTCAAGACTTATTATACAGCTATACTAAAATATCATGGAATTGGAGTAAAGACAGACAGTAGTTCAGTAGAACAGAATAGAGAGATCAGAAACAGAACATTCATATATGGATAACTGATTTTTTACTAAGGCACAAAGGCAATTTAGTGGAGAAAGGATGTTCTTTTGAAGAAGTGGTACTGGAACAACTGGATATTCATACGCAAAAATAAAAAGAACTTTGATTCATATAATATCATATATTAATATCACATACAAAAGTTAACTCAAAATGAATCATGTAACAAAATGTAAAGCCTAAAATTATAGCACTTCTAGAAGAAAACTGAGAAGAAAATCTTTGTTACTTTCAGTTAAGCAAAGATTTGGTAGATGTGGTACCAAAAGCATGAGCCACAAGAGAACAAATTGATAAACTGGACTTCATCAAAATTAAAAATGTCTGTTCCTACTCTTAAGAGAATAAACAGACAAGGGACAGATACACTTGGAGAACTCTTTGCAAAGTATATAACTAATAAAGAATTTGTATCCAGAATGTATAAAGAGATCTTGAAATTCAATAATATGAAAACAAACAATCCAATATAAAATTTGCAGAAGATATTTGTGAAACAGATACCTTACTAAGGAAGATATCCAAATAGCAAATGAGCACATGAAATGATGTTCAACATTAATAGTCATTAGGGAAATACAAATTAAGTGCCACTTCATACCTATCAGAATGTCCAACATTAAAAAGACTGATTATACAAAATGTTGATGAGGATTTGGAAGAACTAGAACTCACATACATTGTTGGTGGTTATATAAAATGTACAAGCATTTTGGAAAAGAATTTGGTAGTTTATCTGGTTGTTAAATGTACACTGGTAATTTAATCCGGCCATTCCTCTTTTAGGTATTTACCCAACACATTACATATGTCCGTATAAAAACATGTACATACATATTTATAGCAGACTTGTAATAGTCCCAAAATAGAAACAATTCAAACATCCAAACATTCCTCAACAGGTGAATGGATCAACACATCTTGGTGTATCCAAACAATGGGATACTGCTTAACAATAAAAAGTAGTAAAAGCCAGTCACAAAAGAATACATACTGCATGATTCCATATTTATAAAACTGTAGAAACTGCAAACTAATCTATATTGACATAAAGCAGATTAGTGTTTACTAACCTGCTTAGGTAGTGATGTGGGGAGATGTGGAAAGAAGGGATTACAAAGAAGCACAAAGAAATTTTTTGAGATGAGGGATATGTTAAATTTCTTATTTGTGGTGACGGTTTCACTGGTGTGTACGTGTGTCAAAACTTATCAAATACTTTAAATATGTGTAGTACTGTGTGTGAATTGTATTTCAATAAAGCTGTAAAATATTTTTTCTTCCAGTTTTATTGAGATATAATTGATGTACAGCACTATATAAGTTTAAGGTATACAGTATAATAACTTGACTTACATACATCACGAAATGACTACAATTAGTTTAGTGAACATTCATCACCTCATGTAGATACATTAAAGAAATAAAAAAAGTTTATTTCTCCTTGTGATGAGAACTCTTAGGGTTTACTCTCTTAACAACTTTCCTATATAATGTACAGCAGTGTTATTTTTATCATGTTGTACATTACATCTCTACTACTTACTTATCATGTGACTGGAGGTTTGTACCTTTTGACTGCCTTCCTCCAATTCCCCTTCCCCCAACTTCCCCACCTCTGGTAACCACAAATCTGATCTCTTTTTCTATGAGTTTGATTGGTTTCTGAAGTATAATTGACCTACAACACTATGTTAGTTCGTGATACACAACATAGTGATTCAATATTTCTATACATTTCAAATGATCACTATGATAAGTCTAGTTTCCACCTGTCACCATACAAAGATATAACAATTATTGACTATATTCCCCACACTGTACAATTCATCTCCATGACATTGATTTTGTAACTATAAATTTGTACCTCAATCTCCCTCACCTATTTCTCTTCTCTCCCACCCCCTCCCCTTGGCAACCACCTATTTGTTCTCTGTATCTATGACTGTTTTTGTTTCGTTATGTTTGTTCCTTTGTTTTGTTTTTTAGATTCCACATATAAGTGAAATGGTACAGTGTTTGTCTTTCTCTGTCTGACTTATTTCACTTAGCATAATACCCTCTACGTCTATCCATATTGTCACAAATGGCAGGCTGTAAAGTATTTGAAGTCAACTATATTTTAAAGAGAGCAAAAAGTATTTTTAAAATGTCTTTTGTATTTATTCGCATTTCTGCATTTCCACCACTCTTGATTTCTCTATTTCTATCCAAATTTCAACCAGGTATTATTTCCTCCTTGCACAATTTCCTTTAATGTTTCTTGTGGTGGATGTTTGCTGATGATGAATTTTCTTAGCTGTCGTTGGACCAAAAGGTTTAATTTTATTTTCATTTTCAAAAACAAATTTTTTTCTGGGTATTAAATTCTAGGTTGATAATTTCTCTTTTAGTATTTAAAGACATTAATTCATTATCTTCTGGATTGAATAATGTCTCACAAGAAGTCTATTACCATTTCTATGTTCCTCTATATGTGTCTTTTTCTTATGGCTGCTTTTAAATTTTTTATTTTATCAGTGGTTTCAGCAATTTTATTGCATTGTGTCCTGCTGTGATTTTCTTTATGTTTCTCCTGCTGTGGGTTCATTGAGCTTCTTGGATCTGTGGGTTTATAGTTTTCAGCAAATTTGGAAAGGTTTTGGTCATTATTTGTTCAAAAAAATATTTGTCTCCTTTTTTTGTGTGTGTGTATGACTCATTGGATTGGTTGAAAATGTCCCACAGTTTTATGTATTTTTTTTCTATTTTTTTTCCTCTCTGTGTACTTCAATTTGGATCATTTCTATTCCTGTGTCTTCAAGTTTACGGTCTTTTCTTCTGCTCTAATCCATGGTGAATCCCATCCAATGTATTTCCAGATATTGAAAATACAGTAATTTTAGATATTGAATTTTTCATTTCTAAAAATTCCACTTGAGTGCTTGTTATCAATATATCTTCTATTTCTCTCTGCATCACAGTCATAATTTCTTCTATTTTCTTGAACATAGGAAGCATATCCATAATAGTTGTTTTAACATCCTTGTCCACTAATTCGAGCATCTCTCTCATTTCTGGTCTATTTCTAATGTTTGATTTTTTCACCCAGAATGGATATTTTCCTGCTTCTTTGCATACCTGGCAAAATTATGGCCCTCAAGAACACTCTATGCTCTAATCTAGAAAGCTGTGGATATACTACCTTACATAGGAAAGAAAGTACTTCGCAGATGTAATTAACTTTACTAATCATTTGACCTTAAGATAGGAAGATTATACTGTATTATCTAGGGTGAGCCTGACATAATCACATGGGTCCTTAAAGCAGAGGCAGAATAGGAAATCAGGGAGATTCAGAGCATGAGTATAACTTGATGTACCATTGCTGATGTGTAGGTAGAGTGGGTATCTTGACAAGGAATGTGGGAAGCCTCAAGGAGCTCAGGGCAGCCCCTAGCTGACAACCAGCCTAGAAATGGGACCTCAGGCCTACAACCACAAGAGCTGAGGTTAAGCTGGGAAGACGATCCAGAGGAGAACTAAGCAAACTGGCTCCTTGATCTCAGCCTTGTGAGACCATAACCAGAGTGCCCTGATGAGCTGTGCTGTGCCTGGACTTCTGACCCCAGAAACTGTAAGATAATAATTGGGTGTTGTTTGAAGCCACTACATTTATGGTTATTTGTTATGGCAGCAATAGAAAACTAATACATCTGGTAACTTTTGGTTGGATGCCAGACATTGTGATTTGTACCTTGTTGGGGGCTAGATATTTATGTGTTCCCATAAATATTTTTAGGTTTTGTTCTGGGACACAAGTTATTTGAAAATAGTTGGATTGTGGGACTTCCCTGGTGGTCCAGTGGTGAAGAATCCACCTTGCAATGCAGGGGACGCTGGTTCGATCCCTGGTTTGGGAAATGAGATCCCATATGCCGTGGGACAACTAAGCCCGTGTGCCACAACTACTGAGCTTGTGTGCCTCAACTAGAGCCTGCTTGCTGCAAACTACAGAGCCCACACACTCTGGAACCCACGTGGCACAACTACAGAGCCCACACACCCTGGATCCTGCACACCACAACTAGAGAAGAGAAAAAACCTGCACGCCACAACTAGAGAGAAGCCCACGCGCCACAACAAAAGATCCTGCATGCCTCAACGAAGATCCCACGTGTTGCAACTAAGACCCGATTTTAAAATAAAATTTTAAATTTAATTAAATTTTAATTAATTAAATTAAAATCGAATTAATTAAATAATTAATTTAATTAATTTAAAAATTAAAATTTAATTAATTAAATAAAATTAATTAAATAATTAATTAAATTAATTAAATAAAATTAATTTTAAGATTAATAAAATAAAATTAAATTTTAATTAAATTTTAATTAATTAAAAAATAATTAAATTAAAATTTTTTAATTTTAAAATAAAATTTTAAAAATAATAAATAAATCTTAAAAAATGTAGTTGGATCCTTTCAAGGCTTGTTATTTTATCTTTTTTTAGGGTGATTCCAGAGCACCTTTTGTTCTAGAGACAATTTAGCCCTACTATTCAGGACATACTTCTGGGGACTCTAGCTGACGTCTCCTGTACTACAAGGTTTTCCCACTCTGACTGGGGTGAACAAGAACAATTCCCAGGCCTGTTGGAGCTCTGGAAATTGTTCAGTCTGTTGCTCTCTAGTAGTTCTTTTCCTGGTGGTTTTTTTCACATGTGCTCAGGTGAGTTCTTAGCCAAAGACCCAAAAGGACCTGTCTGCTGTGCTCCGGAACTCGTTCTCTCTTTGCAGTTCTCACCTCTCCAGTACCCTTCCCCACAAATTCTAGCTACCTTGGTCTCTCCTAACTTCCATCTCCGTTTCCTCAATCCAGAGTGGTAAGTTGGCGAAATTGTGGGACTCACCTTGTTTGTTTCCTTTCTCTAAGCAGTTACAGTCCTGTGCTGCCAGTTGTTCAATGTCAGAAAACCATCGTATCCTGTGTGTTGTCCAGATTTCTGGTTGTTTAAAATAAAAAGGTACATTCAGTTCCCATTACTCCTTTATGGCTAGAAACAGAAGTCTCTGGGGGAACATGTTAAATACTGAAGCATGGATCCCATCCCAGGATGTCCTGGGGGGCAGACCTGGGCATTTTTAAAAGTGCTCCTAGTGGTTCTAATGTGTAGCCAGGGTTGAGAGCCACTGACCTGGAAGAGCTGGAGAGTGAAACCAGCCAGCCTGACTGCAAGGTTTTCCACCCCATGGCACGTCCATGTCTTTCTCATCTGATCATCAGAGTCTGGGCTGCCTTACGCTGGGTTCTGTGGAGGTTGGACCAACCCATGTGCCAGGATGTCCTGAACAGCAGTGGGGCTCAGCTCCTGACTTTCCAGTGGCCCCACTGAAGGGCTGTGGGCTGAGGTGGCCCTTCGCACCTTCTCCTCAGCTCAGAGCCCCTCCTGACATTCAACTCCCATCTCTGCTCCTGCTTGAAGCTGCTGATAAAAACACAATCAGCCTCTTGAATTCCCCACTCACTCCCTAAAGATGGGGAGGCATCAGTTGCTATGGAGATGGCAGGGCTTGAGCTATTTGGTAGGGGCAGAGGGACAGGGAGGATGGCTTCCCTGGGTCCTCCATTCCCCTCACACTTTGGGCCAGGGTGTCTGGATGTGTCAGGAGAGGGGAGTGGTCTCAGGAGAAAGTCATAGAATTCGGTGGGGGGGGTGTATCATTAGAGACTCTTTGTCCAATGCTTTCATTGTGCTGATGGGGAAGCCAAGCCCCGAGAAGCAAAGGGACTATCCCAAGGTCATTCAGAGTCCATGAGGGGCAGGGAGGGGGCAGGTGGATAGCCAAGTACCTTAGCCACCTGCCTACCTCTCCTAAGATCAAGGGCCTGCAAAGGAACCAGGCCATGTTAAGTGACTTGCCCAGGGTCCCTCAGCAGGCTGAAGCAGGGCTGAGGGCTCCGCTGTACAGACTGCTGCTCTGGAAGGTTGAAGGGCTGCTGCATCTTGGCTCACCCTCCCTTTCAGGGGCCTTGATTGAGCCGTGTGGTTCCCTTGGAAACAGAGCTGCTTGTCCCCTGGGGTCAGCAGCACTTAATCTACGGTTACTACAATTTTGATGCCAGTGGGGGAAGGGACCCAAACTCTCTCCACATTCCTACATCACCCTCCACACTGCTGCTTCATGAGGATGCACGTGCTTTCCGTCCTCATTCTCACATGCAACTTCCTCACATGTGGGATACATGCATGCACACATGCATGCACACACGCTTTCTCCCAAGCTCAGAGAGCTTTTAATGACTCTTGTTTTCTAACCCCCAACTGAAAAGGAACAATCGTGTTCCTACAAATTACCCTCCCTTTGTGCCCTGAGGTTGCCCAAGAAGTAGAATTGGAACACCCTTTCCTTTCAAATGCTATCTCCACAGCAGTATAATCAGATCAAGGGTAGGATAGGGGAAGCAGGCCAGACGATCCATTTTCCTTGCCCCTCTACCTCCTACAAGACTCCAATGTCTGCCAGGAAAGTCCAGGCTATGTTGGGACTTTGGACACAATGAAGTTTTAAAAAAATCTGCATTACAATTCATCACATATACTCTGCTCCTGGTGGAGTCCTTTGAGGGCTGGCTTCCTGTTTAATCTCCACTCTAGCTCCCTATCACATTGGTTCTCAATGGGTGTGTGCTGAATAAAGCTATCCCGGGTTTCAGGAAGGCGGAGATGAAAACTTTGAGCCAAGATGGATGTGGTCCCACATCCCATGCCCTGATTCTGATCCATGAAAACTGTTGACATCAAGGAAGAAAAGGAACGGCTTCTAAAGTGTCAATTAGGGTTTCCCAGGGACCCAGGCAGAGGATGGAAGGAGAAACATAGCCCAAACCAGAAAACAATAGGTTTGAAATGAACCTGTAGTTCATGGGATAGTGTCTGAATGAAGATAAACTGGGGGAAAAGAACTTCATGCAAATAATAGAAAAAAAAATAAAGGCAACAGCAGGACTTATAACCACTGGAAAGTCCGGGCAGTACAGTTAAACCAGGACAGAGAAAGGAGGACCCTTGAGTCTTGTCTGGTGTCCTTCTCCAACAAGAAGAATGATCAGGAGCCTGACACAGGCTGTTGGTGAACACCTGCATAGTTATGTGATCAAATCCCTAAAGGCAAAGACATATGCATTTAATATTTTGATAGATATTATTAAACTATCCTTCAAACATATTGCAGCAACTTATACTTTCACCAACCATATATGTGAGTGCCCATTTCTCCATGTCCTCGCTAGCACTGGGCTTTATCAAATTTTAATTTTTGCTAATCTAATAATATACAGATTTAACCTTGTTTTGCATTAATGGTGAGAGATTGAGCACATTTTCATGTTTATTGGCCTTTTGTATTTCTCGCTTCTATAAACTGCCTGTTTAAATCCTCTACTCATTTTTCTCTTTTTCTTATTGATTTTTAAGACCTTTTTGTATGACAGAAAAATTAGTCTTGTCATATTTGTGGCAAACATTTTTGTAATTGGCTTTTACTTTGGAGAGGTCTTTTTTTCCATAGATATGTTTTTAAACGTTTATATAGCCAAATGCGAGGATTTTTTCTCTATGGTTTCCAGGCAGCTAGCTGCTTTAAACAAGTTTGCCTTCTAGTATGTACCAGTTATCTTTGAAGTTTCTGGAAGAACCAGCAGATATGTTTACAGAAGCTGAAACAGCAATCCTTGAAAAATCATGGAAAACTAAGGAGGGGCAAAAGGAGGTCAATAAATGTCCCAGTTTTCCAAAGAAGAGAAAGATTCCAGAAATGTTAGACAAATTAATTTTATGCTAGCTCCAAGTAAAATTGTAGAACTGACCATTAAGCAGGTAATTTGGGGTCAATTATCAAAGGGTGTGCGGGCATCAGGAGCTGGCGTGGGTTCCCCAGGACATCATGCTAAACCTATTCAGTTCCCATGTTTGTCAGGGTCCTGGACGGATGAATCAGAAGATTACTGTAGACCTAAGACTTCTGGGTAGGGCATTTGATAAAGTCTCTCAGGACTTCCCTGTGGACAGGATGTGAGCCAGATCCATAGCTGGTTGAACAACTATATCCAAAGAGATGAATTAATTAATCAATATCAAATTGGAGGGCACTCTAGAGGCTACAGAGCTTTCTCTGAACTTGACCATGTCTTGTTTAATGCTTTTATCAGTGGCTTGGATAAAGGCACAGAGGGCCACTTATCAGATTTACAGAGGATTCAGGCTGGGAGAGAAAATACAGTGGGACGTTGGAATCAAGATACAAAAAGATATTGCCAGCTTGAAACAGCGTTAAGAGGGGTAAAAGTAAAACGCTGTGCTTTCTTGGTTGGGGGGGGGTGGGGCAATGTTGTGAATAAGTAGAGACTGGGAGAGATATGGGTTAAAAGCAGTAATTTATGTGGAAAAAGACAGACAAATTCCAGATGTGCCTGGTTTGGAGGAAAAGTCTTGGGACCCTGCAGGGACTGGTTCCGTTGGGCTCCATGCTGCCCTCATGGCGGGGGGCGGGGGGTGGTTCCAAGATCAGGACATTCACCTGAAGAAAATCCAAAAGGACAAGCTACTGACACTAACCATGGCAGGGCTGTCCTGAGAAGAGAGAGCAGATGGATGCCTTTTGGCTCCAGCTGGCTGAATGAGATCCAGCTGGTACATTGACAAGGAGGAAAACTGAGGCTCAAAGAGAAGAATTCTCTAAACAGCAGACAGCTCAGAAGTCAGAGATCCATGCCTGAGCTGGGAGCTCCCTGGCCACCTTCTGGCTCAGGTGCAAAGCTGGAACAGATCGCTTTGCTGTAGCTTTGGATTCTACCAAAGTTCAAGGTCACTTTCAAATGCAAAAGCAGCTTCTAGATAAGCCCCAGTACCCATCCCTGCTAGGTTGCCATCCCTAAACCCCTACGGGGTAGAAATCCTGGACCCACCCCCCCCACTGTGCTTCTTAGACATACCCTCTCCTCCTTACCCCAGTCTTGAGAGTCCCCAAAACATTTCAGAGCCTGGTGCTAGATCAGTCACAGAGAAGAGGTCCCCAGCAGCTGGCACGAGGTCCCATTTTTAGGAATTCTGAATTTCTCAGGAGAAGCAGGGCCCAGACCCTCCCTGAGCAGAGCCTGGACTGGGGAGGCCTTGGGGTGGGGTTGGCTGGGAGCGGAGCTGACTTCTGAAAAAACTTGATCTTCTGTCCCTTCAGGCACCCCTTTCTGTGGCTGTGGGCTACTCACATCATATGACACTGCCAGGGCCACAGAAAAGGTTAGTGTCCAGGGTACATCATGACCTTCGGAATTACCTGGTCACAGGAACCACACACCACAGATTCCCCAAGTCACCCCCAGGCACAGCTACCTGGGCACATGCTCAGTCCAACACGCCGGCCTTGGGGCTCCTGACCCCCGTCACCCTCACGGATATGTTTGAGGACCTGGCCAGCGAGGAAGGTCCCGTTTGCCCAGCCAGCTTCTGGCCCTGCATTTCACATGCCCGACACACACCACCTCCAGTCACTTCCGGCCACACAGCCACTTCCTGCCACACTCAGCAGCCCAGAGTGCCCTTTCAGGGGAAGTGCAGCCCAGCTGCCTTATCTCCCACCATCATTTGTATCCTCCCTGGCCTCTGCTTCCTGCTTCCTTCCCTCACTCCCACCCTCCCTCTCTGCTCCTGTCCCTTCAGACCCAGGTCTGCTCCCAGCTCTGAAGTGGCTTCCCAGTGCCCCCGCCCCACCTGTGAGCTGGGGGGAAGGGTGCTGAGGATCCTTCCAGTTTCTTCCTTGACTCATTTGCCTCAAGCTTTCAGAACCTCAGTTTTCTCTATACAAAATGATGATCTTTCATATTTCTTCTGCATCCAGCATCTAATAACCTCGCATTTTATACACTTCCGCAATTCCAAAATCCAAATAAAAAATGGTCTACATGTCTTACGTGCCTACCACATGCCCGGCTCTGTGTGTCGTTCAAACCTCTGGAAACACTGGGACCTGGTAGTGTTAGCCCAAGGGGAGACCGAGGCAGCGCTGAGAGGTTATGTAACTCACCCAAGGTTAGAGAGCTGGTCCATGGCGAGCCAGGACTGAAGCCAGGTGTTGGTGTGGGATCTGAAGATCCCAGAGCTCTGGGCTTCCACCTTATCTGTGCTGATCAGGATTTGGGGCCTACAGGATAAAGAAAATTCTTCTGCCCTGATAGCTCCAAGCTCAGAGGAGTGACGATGCCCCACACTGTCAGCCAAGTCTCTGAGGAGCCCCCCAAAGCCACTGCCCACCCCAATTTATTCCAAGGACAGGCTAACAGGAGATGGTCTTCCTGTGCAGTGGGAGGGAATCGGGTTAGGCAAGAAGTTTTGTTTAAAAAAATGATTTTTCATTTTTGTTGAAGTTAAACAATCAGTACCGATCGGCTGTGCTGAGGACAGCCTTGTCCTTGAGCCTCACCCCTCAGTCCAGCTGCCCAGAGGCTGCCACGTATAATGCTTCGAGTTGTCCCTTCAGGTAGTTCTTTCATCTTTCCAGATGAAATGCTTTCGCAGCTATTACTTTCTGATTTTAGCCATTTTCTGTTGACTTGGTCAGAAACCAAAGATTTCTGACAGGATGTACACAAGTGCCCCAGGATCAGGGTGGGAGGCAGGGAAGAATGCCTTTTCCTAGAAGAGAGGGGTTGAGGGGCCGGGCCTAGGGACAGGGGATGGCCTGTATTTTGTATGATAAAGGGGCAGCCGTGCTAAGGGGCAGGCGACCGCCTTCCAAGCCTGAGGCACCCACGGTTCCACGACTCCAAGAGCGCGTCTCTCTCCGAGGCCCTAGGAAGCAGGAACCGGACGGTTCGCTGGCATCCCCTCTCCTGAGCTTAGCCCCTGGCACATGTGAGGGCTCAGGACACTTGGCTGTCCTGCAGCAGGGAGTCAGCTAGACCCGAGGTGAGACCCCTGCTCTGCTGCCTGAGGTTCTGAAAAGAATCAAATGTCCAAATTGCCTCTTACAGTTTACAAAGCACTTTTACAACCACCCTGCGCATTATGCATCGACATCATTCCAACCTGAAGGATGAATTAAATGAGGCTCAGAAGTCCCACAGCTGGAAGGCGCAGAACGGGCCTCGAAGGCCAGGTCTTCGAACTCATTCCTCTGTGCCAGGGCCCCGTCCAGCCCCAGCCCCCCCACAGAGAAGTGGGTTTTGAACAGAGGCTGCTCAGAGCAGCTGCAAGTCGGGCAGGGGAGGATATGCCACCTGTCCTTCAGACTGACGTGAGACAAGGGGCTGGCTGCTCCCTCCGCGTTCGCTTGGAGCTGTCAGGAGCCCCCCTGCATGGTCACATAGCTCTCATGGCCAGGCCCTCATCCCTGAGATCCAGGTTGGGCCCAGCTCACCTGTGAGAAACACTCTCGCAAGTACCCACCTCTCAGGGAAACACCGTAAATACTTGGCCGTCTGGTGGGCTGGGCCGTGTCTAGGGCCACGTGCTGAGGCGGGTGTGGGCTCTCTAGTCTTTAGGCAGCCTGTATGCTGACAGGTGTGGCCATGTAGCTGCTTTGGCCTGAGGCGCCTGAGCACTGGCGCCTGAGGCTGTTGGGCGGGGCCGGTCCAATGCTAACGAGCGAGGGAGGAGCCCGCCCCGCGCAATGGCCCCGCCCACCAGCTTCGTGACCAGGACAAGCTCCCCAAAAGGGCTGCCGCCAGTGTCGGCAGCGTACTGCACCCTTTCCCCAGGAGGCTCTCCGAGACCAGCAGGTAGGTCCGGCCCAGGCTCCTATCAAATAACTGCTTTTGCCCTGGGTCCCGGTGCACGTGAGACTTTGTGTGCGTCCTCCAAGAGTGGAGTCTCTGTTTCCCCCAGTCCTGTGGGTCTCTCGCAATTAAGCCCCACTGGCCTTCAAAGCCAGATGCTCTGGGGGCTTGTCTTCCTGGTTCCAGACACGCCCCCCCCCCCTCAGGCTGGGGAGCCTGACGTAGGGCTCAGAACTCTAACTTCTGTAAGAGAACCTCTGCAACATAATTATTCTCCAGTCTGTGGGTCGCTCACCCCCCGGGGGTATGGGACTTGATTATATCGCGAGTCCGCCCCTCCTACCCGTCTCGCTGTGGTTCCTTCTTCGTGTCTTTAGTTGTAGGAGCTCTCTTCTGGTCGGTTCCAGTCTTTTTCATTGATGGTTGTTCTGCAGAGTTGTGATTTTGGTGTGCTTGTGAGAGGACGTGAGCTCAGGGTCTCCCTTCTCCGTCATTTTGGCCGACAGACACCTGTCTGAAAAGTGAAATTTCAGCCAAATGTCCAGATGTTTCCAAATAGCTATTGGGCACTGGGTACGCCACACATCTGATGGCTGGAACTACCCCATCCACATGGCTGGGGTACAGCCACCCTCAACCTGTCATCTATGATTTTCTGTGACAAGATCCTGGGTGGGGGGCTCCATTTGGGTCCTGGAAGGATTTTACACACATGGCACACCCTTGCCTCCCTTCAGCTCTTCAGAGGAAGAAGGCTCTGGTCATCCTGTGGCCCCTCCTCTGCCCTGCTCCCACTCCGGGTCCAGCAGGGCAAGGACCATTTACTGCTAGTTTTTGGTTGGTTCTCTCTGGAGGCCTAGCCAGCACAGGCAGACGCTTGGAGCAGGTACATCCAGAAGCATGAAGGAAAATCAATGTCCCATTTGTCCGAGGACTCAGACTTCCCACGTCTTAGAGATGCGCGCTCCACAACCACCAGACTGCCTTGTTTAGAAGGGAAACTGGAGGCCCAGAGAGGGACAATCCATTTCCCATGACAGAGCCTGACATTCCTCCCCACCGCCACCCCCCCACCCCACCCCACCCCCGCCATTGTGCTCAGCCTCAAGCTGCCTCCTGGCTCTGGGGAGGGCGCCCCCCACCCCGGCTGAGCCTGGAACCTGAAGGGTAATTTCCTCCACCGTCTCTCCCAGCACCCCCAGCAGCACCGGACAGCTGGAGTCCCAGGGAGCGGCTGAATCCATCACCCGGGTCAAAGACGGGGCCTGGGGTATGTGTTAAAACAAGAAAACCAATCAGAGCTGAAAATGAAAGGCAGTGGAGGTGTGAAGCGAGAATGGAGACTGCCAGATGGGACGCTTGGGTGGCTTGTGGCCTGTTCAGTCGGGTAGCCGCTGCCCGCACACCTGCCCCCAGCGGGTGTGGGCCCTCCTCAGTGACCCGCCGTTCTAAGAAGAGGTGGCCAGTGGGAACCGTGGACCTGCCTGTCTCAACCTAAAGAGCAGGTCTCCAGCCCAGGGCTGAAGTGACAAGGGAAGGTGGGAGAAAATTTCTGTATTTATTAGTCTGTCAACCCTCAGGCACCTCTCAAAGTCAGTACCCAGATATTCCCTGTTGTGATACCCAGACTGAAACAATCCTCGCTCATCAAGAGTGATCTGGGGTTCTCGGAGACAGAGTCTCGGGGGGGGGGCCTCTGGATTCCAGGCTCCAAAACTCCCTCCCCATCAAAGCTAGGGGTGGGTATTGTGTGTGTACTGGGTCCAGGGAACAGGTGGTGAACACCGACCAAGCACGTGTCCTGGGCCCGGTCCACTTTCATTGAGTCCAGTGTCACACCTGTGAGAGAGAATTTTTGTGCCCACAGACTGGAACTCCCAGTGCTAAAGTGATTGCCCAAGGTCACAGACCGTGGAGGGGCAGAACAATGAGTGGGAAGCTGGGGGTCGCTGGAATAGACTCCCTGCCAGGCAGCTGGTCTTATCTGGGCCACGACCACGGTCCAGGTCTTCCTGAGGGGCCAGGCCCTCCACGTTCAGTGCCTAGAGCAGGCCCAAGCACAGTTTCCCCTCAACAAATACTGACAGAGCTCCTACTGTGTGCTGGGCACACAGCCGTAGTGGAGGCAACAGAGTCCTGTCCCCATGGACATTACCACTTAGAAGAGTATAAAGCACCGAGTCCTCCCCTTCGTGTCCCCTCATTACCAATCCCCCATGGTGGGACCCCGTCTCAGGACACAGTGTCTCAGGACACAGTGTCTCAGGACACAGCATCAGAGAAGCCCAGATGGGCGGCCCCAGCTACTAGCTGCCCACCTGGATTACCACTCGTCCAAGATCCCATTTTACAGAAGGAGAAGGTGGGGTTCGCTGCACACAAAGGTGGGCAACTGAGCGGGGCCGCCTCCTGAAGCCTCCTGGCACCACTCCCCACCGGGTCCCCTGGCCCATGAGGTAGCAGTGGGCCTGCTCTCTGCTCGTACATGGACGAGGGTTAGGCTGGCACATGGAGGCAGCTAAGGAGGGGGTGGGTGGGCAGTAGGATGGGAGGCTGTACCCCAGGGGCAGGCTGTCGGCCTGGGTGGCCTGTGGAGCCCAGGAAACGAAAGAGTGGGCAGAGAGATGTGAGGAAGGCACATCCTTCTGGGAGGCCAGCAAGAACGGGCGGGAGTCGGGGGAACTTGGATGCGAGGCTGGGCCGGCAGCATGCCTGTCTTCAGGCTGGGGGCGGGGGAGAGTTGTAGTGGGCTCTGGGCCCTCAACCTCGCCCTGCTCAGATCTCCAGACAAGAGAGCAGAGCCAGGTGGCACGGTCAGGCTGACAAGGTGACCGCCTGCTCTTGGAGGAGGGGAGCAGCTAGCCCAGGCTGAGCCCCCGCTTCCCCTCTGCCTGGCCACCTCGGTTGACATGCCCAGTTGCTCCGCTGGCCTTGGGCTCCCAGCAAAGCGTGGGAGAGGACCAGCAGCCGCTCTATTAACACACAAAGGGTGGCCTGCACCTGCTGACGCCGGGTTAGTTAAATCTATCTCCCCATCAGTTCTCATTCAACTGCTATTGACGGCCATTAGATGGGTGATAGAGCGACGAGGAAACAGTAATAGGCTTGTCTTAATCCTCACACTGTGTGGAGAGGGGGCATTATGCTAGGGTCTCCCAGGAGAGTCACCCTCCTGCCGTGGTCCACGGCTCCCTCCCAGGTTGACCTTGGCTCACCAGAGAGGCTGTTCCCCCACCATCTGGCAGCCAGACAGACGCACCTCACTTTTTGTTCATTTTGCAAATTCCTCCTGGGCTTCTCCTCTGCACCAAGCCGACAGGTAGAGAAGACCATGGCCAGGCTTGGACTGCCCCTTCTCCGTACTCCACACTCAACCCAGCCCTTCCTCTAGCAAGTCAAGTCCATCCAAGGCTGTTCCCCCTTAGAAGCCTCAGGCCAAGCTCAACTCCTACAGCCCTGATGGTCCGGGCCACCCAGTCGCCCGCTGGCGCGCAGAATAATGCTCCTCCAAAGATGTCCACATCCCAGTCCCCGGGACCTATGACTGTTATCTCACACGGCAAAAGGCACGTGGCAAATGAGATTAATTTAAGGATCTGAGATGGAGAGATTATCCTAGATTATCCCAGAGGGCCCAGTATAATCACAAGGGTCCTTACAAAGAGACTAGCGAGACAGAAGATGTGACAGTAGAGGCGGTGTCAGACGTGCAACGTGAGAAAGGCTGCACCAGCCATTGCTGGCCTTGAAGATAGGAGGCCACAAGCCAAGGAATGCAGGAAGACTAGACACTGGAAAAGGCAAGGAAATGGATTCTCCTCTGGGGGAGTGGCCCCACCAACACCTTTGTTTTAGCCCAGACAGAACAATTATAGACTTCTGACATCTAGGGCCGTAAGAAAATTAATTTTTGTTTTAAACCAAGTTTGTGGTCATTTGTCACTGCAGAAGTAGGAGAGTAACACCCGTTATGCCCATCCTATGCTCTGCCTACAGCTGTGTAAGCCACCCCAGTTCACATCTCCCTGCCTTCACACATGCCGTGCCTTCCACCCGAGGAGCCGTCCCTGGCTAGTTGCCAAAGTCTTACTTTGAATTTCTACCCAGCACCTCCTCTGTGAAGCTGCGTGCTGCTCAGTTTTGCATTCAGTGTGAACTCCTTTAGCAGGGAGTTTAGTACCTTCATAAGACCTGATCCTCTCACACATGGCAGTTCAGTAAACCGTCACAAAATGACAACTGTAGGATGGCCTGGTCGGTTTTGTGCCGTATACAGAAGCAGTAGAGCAAGCTGGTTGAAAATGAGTTCATGCCAATTTTATATCAAGTGAAAAAATCAAATGTTAAACCTTAAATATTCATGCTGAAGTATTTAGGGGAAGTATACAAATATATACAACTTATTTTTAAACACAACAAAAATAAGATGGGGGACTTCCCTGGTGGTCCAGTGGCTAAGACTCCACGCTCCCAATGCCAGGGGCCTGGGTTCGAAGCCTGGTCAGGGAACTAGATCCCACATGCCGCAACTAAGAGTTCGCCTGCCGCAACTAAAGATCCCGTGTGCCACAGATAAGACCCGACACAGCCAAAATAAAAAGTATATATAAGATGGGAATGCACAGATAAGTGATAAAAACAAGCTTAGTGAAATGTTAATAGTGTATCGACGTTCCCTGTAAAAGTCTGTCAGCTGGGCTATGTTTGAATTGTTTTCACTGGGGAAAAACATATACACCTATGATGATTAATTATGTATCAACTTGACCAGGCTAAGGGATGCCCAGATAGCTGTTAAAACATTGTTTCTGGGTGTATTCGTGAGGGTGTCTCTGCAAGAGATTAACACTTGAATAGGTAAACTGAGTAAAGATCTCCCTCATCATCGATTATAGAGGGCATCATTCCACCCCCTGAGGGCCTAGATAGAACAAAAAGGGCAGAGGTAGGTCTGCTCTGCTCTCCACCTGACCTGACATCCATCTTCTTGTGCTTAGGCCCTCGACTCAGACCAGGACTGACATCAGCAACACCTGCTGATGCTTCTCAGGGATTGAAGTTTGGGCTGCGACTCTACCAACAGCATTCCTGAGTCTCCAGGTGGCAGATCATGGGACTCTTCAACCTCCATAATCATGTGAGCCAATTCTTTATAATAAGGATCTATATATATCCTATTGGTTCTTTTTCTCCAGAGAACCCCAGTACTCCAGAACTAGACAGTCTAAGATCATATCTTGCTTCTGCCACTTCCCAGCCATATAAACTTAAGCAAATTACTTAACTCTTCCAGGCTTTTTTCCTCATTTATAAAATGAGACAATAGCACCTTCTATGGTGTTAGTGTGACGACTCAATGAGTTAATGCCTGTGAAGCACTCAGAAGCACCCTAAGTGCCCAGTTAATCTTAGTTAGTGTGGTCATCTCTTGATAAGCCCTACATTTCCTTCCTTGCCACCCTAGACAGGTCACCAAATGGCATGGCAGACACTTCGCAGCACCTTGGTGGCCCAGGAAGAGTTTCTGTTGGGACTGGGGACAGAGGGGTGAGAAAAATATCCACCAGTCAGCGTATTTTCAATCTGAATGAGGAGACTGAGTCTTTCCCACCTTCATGCCCAGCACATGCTGGACACTGCTGCTGCCTCCTGGGCATCAGGGCTGCCTTGGAGCTCTGGGCAAAGGGAACAGCCCAGCAACATATAAATGCATCGGAGCGGCTTCTGGAAGTAACAGCAGTCAGTGGAGTTAACCACGGCCCTATTGAACAGAGCATCTGAATTTCTACTAGGAGCCATGGGCTCTGTTGGGAAAAACTATGTTGGTGCATGCTTGGAACAGTTTTACTTGAAATATTGAGAGTGAGTGGGGGCGTGGAATGGAAACCCAGAGACCAACTAGGATGCTTCTGCAGCAATCCAGGGTAGACAGAGGCAGTGGTAGATGGGGGACTTACGTATGACTCTCCGCTTCCTGGTCTACAAAAAGGATTCTTATTCTTAGCCTTTACTCCACGTCTGGCACATCCGGTTCACACCTGCTATTAAATTCAGTCAGGGGCCTTTTACCCCCACCTCGTACTGAGGTCCTTAAGAAGAGGGGTGATGTCAAATCCATCCGCATCCTGCAAACCTAAATAGGTACTTAGAGAGTAAGCAAACCCTTGCTAGAGTGAGAGGGGGACAAGCCTGGTGGGGTCCTGGTGCTCATGAGAGGGATGGAGGGAAGGAAAGGTACTGATTCTTACAGCTCAAGCTGCTTACAGCCCCCAGGAGCCCTAGAAGGAAGATGTCAAGGCAAAGGACAGGATCAGACCATTCCTCTCCTCTGGGTTTGGAAAAGGGTTGAAGGGTTGAGCCTCTTGCACCCAAGCTCTGAGCCATGCAGGCAAAGCACAGGTGAGAATAAGGCCTCTGGGTAGAGGAGTGAGAGACACAGAACAGTCAGGGGCAAGAGGGGCATTGGCTTGGTTTAACTCCTGGTGGAGTTTCTCTAGGATAAAAGTGAAGGGCAGTCAGGGCACTGAGCCTGGTGGTCAAGAGGGGTTCCGAGCATAACCAGGGTGTGAGGTCAGCAGGACAGGGGTTGCTGAAGATAGCTTTCTTAGACATTCCAAGACCAGTTAAGACCACTTTCCCATAAAGGAAGGCTCATAAGCAGATCTAACCATGCTCTGACAGATGCTGCCTGTGTGTAGGTATCAAGACTAGACAGCAAATGAAGAGGAGCTGGCTTTGAAAAGAGCTGTGACAGGTCATACAGGCTTAAAGGGACAGGCTGGGCCTTCAGCCTGGGGTAGTGCCTTAACCAAGGCCAAAGAACACGCATTAGAGTCTCTTCAGTGTTGTCACACAATGGCTATATTGATCAGAAACACTAATTTAAGCCAAAAAGGAATTAGGATATATAGCCCGTGTAATGACTCAGATAACAGGGATCAGCCAGAACACTCCTTCCTCCCCCCCCCCAAAAAAAATCACAGCCTAGAACTGCTTCAAGATCCCACTGCTTTCACCTTCAGGCGTGAGCTATAAGATTATCTGAGGCAAATTATAGTTTCATATAAGACACTGACACATCCAAAGGGCAAACATCTAGACAGAGGGCCAAGTTCACAGCAAGTCATCCTTAAATGTTCACTTCAGTCCACCCCTTTTTGGTACCTAACGTCAACATCCACGCTTCCTATACTTCAAGGAGGTGTGATACAATTATTAGATACCCATTCTCTGGTCCCCCTAGCAAGGGGAATATCCAAGTCAGCTATATTCTACTGTAATCCAATATAAGGTGATACTCAGTTTTATCCCAGTCCTGTCATATTGTGACCTATGGACTAAAGTGTCAACTGTCCCCCTTACAGAAGGGGGGAAACATAAGTCACTACGATCATCGTAAGGACATTTTACTAGGACGAGGCCATGGTTATTTGTGACCCATCTTCCAAAACAGACTTCCTTGTTCCCTTTGCCTTCAGGAAACTTCAGCTGATTGGGTTATTTAGATGGAGGAATGATCCAGACCTTCATTACTGAGAATCATATTGTTGGTGGCACTGCTAGTAGGAGCTTCTGTGGTCCTACTAACCCACCTGAGTACAAGGCGTTTTGGCAGGGGATTGCCTGGATTGTGCCTGTACACCCCCTGCCTCTATTGCATCGAGTGATCTTGTTTTCTTAGACAAGATCACCCCAGCCAACATTGTAAACCTGCCCCCAACCCACCTTTCCTGTTCAAAGTAGCAGAGAAATGACTAGAGCTTGTCTCTACCTCTAGTTCAACGATACTTGTATTCTCTGTTAAGATCCTTTCTTTTTTAACTACTAACGCTTCTAACCTAGCAGAGGCCAGAAACCTAGGAAGGGAAAATTTAATGAATAGAGCCTTTGTTACAGTGGGAGGCGCCACCTTCTTTTCCACCATTCAGTAACTGGATCCCAGCAGTCTGGCTGTGAGGGAACCACCACCGCATTAGTCTCTGGTTTAGAACACATACCACAGCTTCTGATAGTACTGCAACCTCCCAGGCAGTGAATCCGACGTAGCACAATGATGGAAGTTTCCATGGACTATTCCACAGTCCTGTGAGGCTAGCTGCTTCTGGGAGGTGGGATGCATGCGAACACAAGAGGATTCCATGGGCTTCGGCCTGTTGATTTACGCCAAGAAACTAGTTCCTTCATCAGATGCAGTGGATGGAGGATATTCAAGTTCGTGGATGCTTTTAATATACTGGGTGGGCAGGGAAAGGTATAATTCATTGGATTTATCTGTTCTGGTAATGGCAAATAGCTCTATATGAGTCCAGTGAAGGGAGCCCTCCATCAGGTAGCTGACTGCTTTCCCAGGTTTATGTACTTTATCGGGGGGCTCAACGTCATTGCTGCTGGCAAGTTGGTCTCAGTATCTGAACTTCTCATAGTTCAGTCCATATGAGAAGTTGATCCATGCATGGCCTCGATCTTTCCCCCATACCACTTCATTCATGAGTCCAGCAAGCACTGGGGTGCCTCAGGAAGGAGGCTGACCAGCCAGAGGGCAGAACACCTAGCTCATCTAATTGAGAGCCTTCTCCAGAGTGGGGCCTTTGTGAGCGTTCGCAAGGGATAGCACCACAGAATTTTACCTGTGTACTTCTTCCCTAAGCCTCCTTGTCGCTAATCATATAATCTTGCTCCCAAGTCCATGACTGGCAGTCATCGCCTTAACCTTTACAGGTCTGTGTAGATTTTTTAGACCATGTGCCCTTTCAGGCAAGAGATAAAATGGCCTGCCCAAAGTCCTGCCTGTCAGAAAGGCTTCCTTTTCTGTGGTCCTTCAAGGTCACCTTGAGTGGGGCTAGAACACTATAGCAGTCTATCCAGCTGATACTAGTATACTGTCTAGACTTGTATTTAGGTTTCGCTCCATGAAATAAGGATGGATCGAGGGATAGGTGGCATGTATAGTCGTTATGTTAACCAACTACTCGTGTAATTTACATGTGTTCTTAAGACCTACCTGGACCTGCTCTTATGTAGAACTTCCATTTGATGAACCACTGGGCATGCCCAGTGATGGTTGGGTACATCACAGCTGGTTTGTGTAGACAGTATCCACTTTCAGGGACCAAATAGCAAGTCAAGTGCCCCTTCAAGAACAGTAACTTGCAGAAGGCAGCCTCACTTTGCCCTAAAACCTCAGGAGAATCTCAGTGGACACCCCTGTCAGGACTTGCCAGGAGTTCCATAATGCATCCTGATTTGCTACAGACACTTGTACACCAACATTCTTCTGGATCCTGGGAGCCAAGGGGCAGAGCTACATCCTGCTCTGGGTGCCACTCAAAGCCAGCCTTTTTAGGTCACCACTGAAACCGGAACAAATATGGCACATGCTGTCTTCAAAAACCAAAAACAGCCCACCGAGTGTAATGCTTCTTACTGAAAGGATGTAAGGAAGGCCCAGCAGCAGTGTGTCCACTGAAGCACGGCTCTGGGTGACAGACCACTCCCTTTGAGCAGCATGAAAGATGTGACAAGACCAAGCTGAGTGGTCGCTTGTCAGCTTAAAGCCCATTGTTCTCAGCCACTGTTCTGTTTCCACATGCCACAGGCTGTGAGAATCTCACAGCTTCATACCAGCTGCATTATCACCGCCTTCAGCCCCAACTGGGCCAGAATGCAGTCCATTTCCTTTAAGGTCTAGTTCTTTGCCAGCCAGCCCAGCTAGCAGTTCTCTCAGGCAAGGTTCTTGGTTATAAGGCAACAAAAACAAAAACTTTGCCAGCCAGCCCAGCTTGCAATTCTCTCAGGCAAGGTTCTTGGCTATAAGTCAAGAGCGGGTATCCGAGTTTGCTTCCGTAATGGCAAGTGGGTGCTGCTTCCCACTGGGACCAAAACGGTAAAAATGCAGGTACAGGCAGAGGGACTCAGACAAGCAGAAAAAGGAACTCATGAAGACTGGGAGTCACCTGCAGGATCCTCAGGAGAGCTGGAGTCTGGCACACAGCAGACCTGTCTGGTGAGGATACCCCAGCCCCACCACTGAGTACTAGATGCTCTAGCCAACACTGCTAATGTGACAGATGTGGCCATCTCCAGTGCTGCCTGGAACCTGATCTTGTTGCATTTGTCACAGTTAGCAGAGAGAAGTTTATCATCCAGAGTCCTTGAAGCTTCGCCTCATTGGCTTCTATTCCAAATCCAGGGAGGGCACATCAGTGGAGCCTTGGTCTCATGTCTACATTCTCCCTGCAAGAGGGGGTATCTGAGTTTGCTTCCGTAATGACAAGTGGGTGCTGCTTCCCTCTAGGACCAAAATGGTAAAAATCCAGGTACAGGCAGAGGTACTCAGACAAGAGGTGGTCAGAGTCAGCCAGCATGGCTAGGTTCATCCACACAACCCTGACTTCCCTAGGTTTGGCTCTCACCTGTTCGCACAGGATGGAAGTCCCTTGCCGTCTCTGCCACTCCTCAGGGAGGGCCACAGTCCAGGCTTCAGACAGATGCTGTCCTGCTGGGTTTTTTGCCCTTGATAATGCCTTTGTCCATAGAGCCACCGAGGAAACATCCCTGAAGCCAAATCACAGCCACCATCAGAAGGCAGCTTCCATGCCTAGGGCCTGGGCTGCAAGGCCACCACCATCACCAGGGTGCCAGGGCAGTGCCTGGCTCTGGGCAGAAAACAGGGTAAGCGAGAAAAGAAAGTGCTATTAGCAGCCTGGTTAGGATGATACCCAGTGATCCAGACTACAATGTTCAGCCCCGCTTCACCCCTGCCCTTCGTGACCATAGCGCTTCCCATTCCATCTGCAATCCTTTTGCCACGGCCCGTGCTAGTGCAGAAGCAGGGCTATGTGATATGTTATCTGCTACTCCCGGGTCCCATCTCTCCCCACCCCAGGCCATGGGTTCACATGGCCTCCTGCAACTGGAGGCTATGGTATGCTGGCTCATGCCCTCCAGGCATGCGTTCCTGGATGGGGAACAGGTGGTTCATGTAGTTCGAGCCCTGATCTACTCATACTTGGCCTCTAGCCAAACACAATTGCTAGATTTTTCTGTCCTTCACATTGGCTTTGGCCCAAGTCTTCCTTCCATGTTCCCAAGAATTCTGGAACCTATACAGGTAAAGCAGAGGTCAGAGCAATGGTCTTGGATATTGAGTCCAAGCTTCCCACCATGGTGATATTTGTGCTGAGATGGTCTTCTATATTTTTAGCACAAGACTCCAGCCCCTAGTGATGCTACTGGGTGCCCTTGGGACCTTACATATGGTGAATGGAAGACAATGTATGATGGAGGTCAGGGCAGACCAGTTAGATATATACAGAGACCCAAATTCCAGTGTACAGATGGAATTCTTTACCTGAATAGACATCCGTGAGCTGTATTAAGGACATGGGGAAAGCTTTGGGCCACAGGTGAGAAGCCACTTCTGTTGAGTGTCAGAGTCTTGCTTTAGCACCAGGTCCACAGTCTATGTGAAACTACTGCAGGTTCTCAAAGGGGTCAGGAGCTGAGTGTGTAGTCAGGTGCGAACCCACACTAGGGCTGCTAGTCCCGTGGGTGGACGTGGCTTGGCCTTCTCAGCACATCTGTCTAGGGCCTGATGGCCTCAGCCATTGTGTACACCAGCCTGGTCGGATGGGTACGAGTTTGCTTGGACTCTACTTGTTCAGTTGCCTGCTTGTCCTAGATTCTACTGGAAGAACAAAGTCAGGAGCCACTCACAGGGAAGGTTGATGCTCCCAGAAAGAAATAAAGGAAGAGATCCCTGGTTCTCGTGTGGCAGTTTCATGCCTGCTGGGAAGATCTTTTGGCTGCTCCATAGTTGTGACTGTGGAATCTAACGATCGTTCGGCATCCTGATGCTACAACCAGCTGCAGGACCACCACTAGTCAAACTGATGTATTGAGCTTTACCAGCACGTGGACCAGGGGCCCGCATCCAAGCCAGTGGTCTCCAGCTTCGATTCGAGCTCAGCTACTGATACAAGTTCTAGTTCAAACATAGACTGTTGACTTAAAACACCTTCTACAAAACTTCTAGGAAATTCTGCTTCTGGTGCCTTCTCATCGCTGCCAGTGTTTCAGGCCAGATTAGTCCACCCAGTGACCTTTACTGGGTTCCAAAGAAAGTCCACAAGTTGGGGGTATACAAGCTGAAGATGGCAGCACCTCCTTCCATCATCTTGGTCACCATCCTTGGGTCTGGCCGTCGTAGAGGGTTGGTTCTCCCAGCCCCAATCTATTGCCTCCTGTCCACCCTCCCCACATACCCCCTTCTCCCCTCTGAAAGCCTCAGGTTGGAGAAAGGCACCCCTGTGTTTGAGGGTTATTGTACTTGTGGCCTCAGCCTGATTTCAGGTGGTACTGAAGCCAGGAGTGAGTGACGGCCTGGACAGGCTTACACTTAGAGCTGCCCTTTGCTAGAAAAAGTCCCTGCTCTAGACCCCCACTGTTAGGATTTCACTGTATCAGAGCAGAGTTTCTAAGCAGCACTGATCTCCCTGTGCAGAGGTAGAGAGGTCAGGAGGCCATAGCACCCAGGAGAAATGCCTCAAGACTTCTCTCTACAAAGGTCTAATGCTGGTAGCCTATTTCCACTTCCTAGACTATTACATTTTAGTGCTTGGAAGTATGACTAGGACACCAAGTACTTCAGCAAATCTCTGCTGGGGAACATGAGATGCTTAGATAGACCTGACTGGCCCAGTCTTGTCCATGAGAGCCCCCTGGCTCAAGCCCTCCAAGGTGAGTTTCACTCTAGCAACCATGGATTATGCTATGATTCTATTATCCTGTGTTCTGTTGCATGCTCGGCCAGACCTCAGACCTATATAGAAAACTTAGACCTTCTAGTATATTGGTACCCTCTCAGCCTCTTGCCCTCCCTTGTCCAGTTTCTGCCAGTTGTGAGCAAATTCTCCCATCCCCAGAAATGCTGCCTGGGTCCAGACAGATCCCAGAGATATCATCCCTTCCTTCTGCTTATCACCTACACTCAGCTGATACCTTCCTGCTTGGGTCGTTGTTTCTACCTCAGCCTCAGCACATCCTAGGGCTAGAATTGCAAGAAGTGTGTGGAGGTCTTGTCTCCCCAGGCCTCTCCAGGCCTATGATGCTTGCTTCCTGGGACTGCTAGTCTAGAAGGCCAGAGGCAAACCAGCTTGTACCTGGAAGTAGATCCATGCTCAGTATTCCCAGCGTCTGTTCTCTTATACTTCCAAGACCATTCCTTTGGAGATATGGAAAGGGTGGGGAGGGTATAAGACTCAAAGGGATACAAGTCTGTACCCGCTGCCCCGACTATGTGTGATGTGCTTAGGACACCCTTAGAGTCTGGGCCAAGACCAGCCACCATACTAGCCCAGCACCCTCTGCATCTGGCCTTAGCCTCCCTTGCCAGCTCAGGCCAAGAGACCCAGCTGCTAGGGCCCCAGGCATGCCTAATCCAGGATCACAAGAAAGATTAACACGCCACTCCTGGAGAGCCAGTGCCCCCAGCAAGGCTACAACTTTCTCTTCCTGCAAATTTAGGGAAGTTCAGTCTCACTCTTGGATAGAAAGGAAAGCTGTCTAGATGTGAAACTAGTACATTGGACTCACCCATGAACACAGACCCTCGTTCAAGGAGGAGTCCTGAGGTCTATACCATCATAGGACAGGTGCTGGCAGCAAAGCCAGAGGTGTAGACCGCCAACAAGGGGGCCAGAGCAGCGTGAGGGGCAGCAGCCACACCAGAAGGTCAGAGGCAACAGGTAGGACATAGTCAACAGCCCAGGTACTGGGCCACAAAGAGAATGTTAGGCAAGTCTGAGGACCAAGAGAGGAGGGTGGAAGAGAAAGATGAGAGGCCCTGGAGAACATACCTCATGGGCAACAGGGAATCGGGATGGGCCCTGGTATAGAGAGAACACTGAGGTACAGGAAGGCAGCCCAAGGCTTGATCCAAGGGCCAGGGCTCCTACCCAAAGCAGGCGGGAGCCAGAAACCTACACTGGATGGACCTCTAGCAACCCAAGGGCAAGTTCAAAGGGGAAGTATGTATGGGAGAGAATGGAGGGGAACCAGCAAGGCTGTGTAGAAGATGAAAACCTAAGCCATGTTTCTCCTCTGAGAGAGATCCTGCCGTATACAATGTGCATTTGTTGAGCAGACACAGCCCTGTGAGCCAGTGGGTACCTCAGTACACCTGCTTCTAATCAGCTCAGCTGAGGGGGCACCCAGCCCCGAAAGAAGCTTTGCAAGGTGCCTGCAGCCCTAACTTCTGCACAAGACGTCTGCTAAGAGATGCTCTTCCCTGGGGAGAAATGCAATTCTGAGCTCTGAATCAGAGTCAGAGCTTCCTGGCAAGCTTCCCATGCCAAGCATAGGCTTTACCTGGCACAGCCCAGGGATGTCACATACTACTATGACCTGTCATTCATTACACTGAGCTCCGTAAAGTCAGAGACTGGGCTCTCTTACATCCCAGGCCATGACAAAGCTGATGTCCAATAGTGTGTGTGGAGTTTTTAATAGAAGAGAGACCCCCCCAGGAAGTTTCTCAGGTCGAAGAGACAGGCAGGACCCTAGGTGATGTGTTCTAGGGTGACAGACTTGGAAGGTCTGTGGGACAGATGTTTAAGGAGGCTTCCTAAGTGACCTTAGCTGTTCTAAGGACAGATCCTAAGCAGAGTAAGGCAGGACAGAACAGCTCCTGGGATAACTATGGCAGGACAGTGGTGACCAGGCCATGGGCCAATTCTGTTCTCTGTCCAAGGGAGGACGAAGTGCTTGTCTGCTGTGATCTAGAAGACCCCTGTTCAAGGGGTATCCTTGAGGTCCCATCTTCTCTAATGGGACCAAGAAGCAACAGTATTAAGGGGGCTTTGGCCTCCTCGTGATTTCTGCTAACACCAGGCATGCCGTGTGCACGGTCTTCTGCTTAGGTTGATATTCCACATACACAGCTGCATGACAAATATGACAAGCTCTCCCCACGTAAGAATTCTAAAGTAACTCCTGGGGCCAGGAGTTCTTAGGAGAAATGACCTGGGAAAAGAGGCAGGAAGGAGAGAGGCTTACATAAGTGAATCTAGCGGAGGGGTGGGGCCGGACAAGTTCCAGCCACATTTATTACTATCAGCCAGAACCTGACCCACATGACTAGGGTGAAGGGAAAACTGGGATTATATTAGGCAGATTTAGACCTCAGACTGCCCCATCCACTGGATTATGAGCAAACTGCAATAGGTGAAAATTAGGGCTCAGAGGCAGGAGAAGCAAAACAGCTTTGAAGAGAAACCAGCAGCCCAGCTGGGACCCTAATGGACCTCACCAGGCAAGTTCCAGTGCTTGGCATAGCTGGGAGACAACACACAAGCAGGCAGAGTGCCCGGATGCCAAGAGCTGTGGCCGCCATTACCCTCGTTTCCATGGTTGGCAGGAACAGAGGCCCCAGGTAGAAGGGAAGGCGAACAAGTTTGATAGAACCAGGAAGCAGGCTCTGAAGACAAGTTTCCACATACAGCATTGAGTGGGTCAGGAGCCAGGACGCTCATAGCTGGGGTTCCCCAGATGCCACTACCTGCTGCAGTTAATTCTGGAGAGATGGGAAATGAGCAAGAAAAGCCATTGGTCAGGTCCTGAACCACAACTGAAATAAGGCCCTGTTTTCCATCTAGATTCTAGAACAAGCAAGTTCTCCCCATACCTTGGCTCTCAGGGAGCCACGCACCTGGGAGGTGAACGGAAGGGGATATCCAAGGTGGTTCCCGGGCATCCTGGGGATACCTTCCTCAGCCTGTGGCATCCTTCCCTGGCCTCAGGTATCCACTGAGGCAGATCCTAGAAGGCTTCCATGGAGTAAGGTCAGCAGCCAGCTTCTAACTAGACCCTCTATACAATTAACACAGTGACAGGAACTGAACAAGAGAAACAGAAGGGAAAGGTGAATGCAAACACTTTTTTCTCGGGAGACTTATTTTATCAGACATCATTCACTATCTTGAGCTAATGTGCTGCTGGACACTTTCCATAGTTAGAGTCTAGTTTCTCTAGAATTTAGAATCCATCTCTACCCTCTGACCTTCTCTAATTAGATTTAAAAAAAAAAGAAAAACCCACAACTGAACAGCCCATTCTCCATCTCACTTTGTCTGCCCCAATCTGATAGTCCACCCCTATCTTGATATTCTTCCTAAGGCCTCCAGTAGCCTACAAGTAGCTTATCCCCTACGGACACTTCTGTCGTCATCTCTATTGCTCTGTCTCCAGCTATAAACCCTGGACAGCAGAGGTGACAGAGTTTACAGGATTCCTTCTTAGTCCTGCTTCTTGACTTGTAATCTAATTTGTTTTTGCCTCTAAGGAACTAGAAGGATGTCTCAGTTGATGTCACACTGTGGACCTAAAGACAACCACTAGATGACCAAAAGCTTTTTTTCTGCTTCTCTCCTTTAACCTGGTTCTATCTCCTAAGAGTTGCTTGAACCCATCTGTTTCACTCTGACTCCCCAGACCCGTTTCCCTCACCCCCACCCTCTCACCTGAGGAGCTACAACTTTCTAAGAGGTCACTAGCACTTCATGCCGAAGTCCCAGCCAGGCTCTTGTCTGTAGGCCTGAGTTATTTTTAAAGATGGTCTGATCTAGTCACCAGCCTCCTGCCCTTGCTTAAATCCCTTTTATGGGATCCTAACTTTCCAAGGGCACACAATGGAGTCTTCGACTCAGCCTAAGAGTCCCAGCAAGGTCTGACGCTGGCTGAAGTCTCTATTGTCAACCCTGGCCATCTTTTCCAAGTTGGGGTCATACCAGCTTTTTATCTGGAATCCATATGCCTAGATACCTTTAACCTTAAGTCAAAAACAGTTAGCAACCCAATTCTGACAAGGCACTGACTGAGAAACACTTGGAAATTTTGGAATTCCTACAAGATACTCTGTCCTCATTTCTTCAAATAAACTTACAAGACTAGGCACTTGAGCATCCAACCCTATCTTCCAGGGAGTCCTGGGGTCTAAGAAGACTAAGACAGCTCCTTCCCCAATACCACCTTTAGTTTCTCTGCATCCCATAGTGTTCTACCTGGACTTCGGGAAATTTTCTATTTCTTAAGTGAGCTGGGGCCTCAGAGCTATAGGAGTCCAATGGGCAGCTGGCTTAGAGGTACCATGGTGTGGCCACAGGTCAACAATTAGAACATGTTTATGAATCCTACCTAGTTCGTTTGGGGCCATCCTTGAGGCCTAACAGGGACACTAGGGAATCCCTTGAACTCAGTTCATCTTCCCCAGTCACCACTATACCACCCCACCCCCAATAAGCCAACTGCAAATGTAGTCATTCAAGATAAATATAATTATTCTACTATATACCATGTTTAGTCCCCAGAGAGATTAGCATGTCAGGCCTCCCAATCAGGCCAAGTCTTATTCTCAGACATGGCACCTGAGGTGTCAGGTGTATATAAAAGTGGTAGGAAGCAGGTGGCGATGCCTCTGGACTTGTTTGTACATTCAGTCCTTATCCCAGGCCAGCCTTGAGTCTCTTCTTCATAGCCCCCAATGCTGCCTTTCTCTTTCTTTTTTTTTTCTTTTTTTGCTGTAGCTGTAGCTCCTTCTCCCCTCAGATCCCTGGGTGCCATTGACTTAATGCGGTTTTTAGCTAATATCAGCTCCAGCTTCTCTCCTGTTCATCTCCAACCCCGGGACAGGCTCCTTGTATTTTAGTCAGAAGCACCTGTAATGGAAGGCATCTTCCAGAATCCAGGGCTGCCAGCTGACTTCCAGATAGAAGTTTCTAGATGGACTTGTCCAATTCTTGCTGCCTTGACTCTACACCCAGAACTATAGAAGAGCTGACAACTTAGTAAACAGACTCCTTGTGAAGACTTCCAGAACTATGCCTGTGGCCAGGCACCTGCTGGGTAGCCTCAGACCTTACCTATGCCCTCGACACCCTCGACAGCCTCAAGATCCACTCAGGAGTTGGAGACCCCTGGATGATAACTGTCAAACCTGGCTTTAATGGAAGCAAGGGATGATAAACTGACAATATTTGAGCAGGCTTGAGCCCTGGGAACCCACCCAGGCTGCCCAGCTCCCTTAGCCTGGGAGTTACTAGAAGAGAGGAGCCCAGAAGAACATACAGTAGAGAGCAGGTCACCTGTACTACTGAGCAGGTCACCAGTCAGGTAACTCTGATTCAGGGGGTGTCAGGAAATGCTACCTGGAAAAGGCCAGAAGGACCAGGATAATTGGCTCCCATACATACAGAGCAGGGCAGAGAACCAGGTGTCCAGATGCTCCCCTACTGTGTCCTCTCCTGCCCCCCACCCCCCGGCCCCCCGTACCTGGGGTAAAGAACAGACTCAAAGGAGAAGAGTGAAAAGCTGTCCCCACAGGCCACAGAAGACATGCTGAGGGAGCAGGGCTCCGCACACAGGGTAGGAAGAATGAGGCAAGAGCCCAGCACGTATCCCTGACCCTGCAGGCTGCCATGTCTTCTAGGCCAGCAAGGTCCCCAAGTGATAACCCCAGGAGCCTCACTGCAATTCCTTGCCTCCTAGGTGCTGCTTTGTACTGGCCTAGGGTGGCCTCTGGGGCAGCAGAAGCCTACCCCTTGGTAGGCTTATCAAACCTCAGCCACTCTGAGTCTCAGGAATTCTCCCCAGGAAAGCACCTCTGCCAGCTTACAGGTGGGCCAGGGGGATAGAAAGAGACCCAGTGGCAAGTTAGGAGAGATTTAGAGTCTTCACCCCTGATAAGGTCAAGCCACCAATACAAACGGGCAACAGATCGGTTTGAGCTTCTATGATTGGAAGAGTCCACAAGTCTATGTAAGTGCCAGAGAACCAGATCAACACCTGGCTAAAGCCCCATATGCTGCAGAAGAGTAGAAGCAGCAACACCAAAACATTAAGTGGATACTGAGTTTTGGTTTCCCACTGTTTTTGTTTTATGTATTCTTGTGGTAGAATGTTCAAATGCTTCCCTTTAAAGTTCTAGTCCAAGATCTAGTTTTGTACTTGCTAATAAGATGTCATCTTCATCTGCTAAGTGTAGGAAAAGAGTTCTCTTACTAGCTTGAGAATTCTATGGAAAAAAAATCAGTGGTGTTCTAGCTTCAGTTTGTACCAGAGTAGAGACAGTCTGAACTCTCTTCCAGGGGGTGGCCTAAAGAAGTAAGAAGTGAGACCGTGGGAGAACAAGATCACATGGTATCTTACCAGAAGTAGAGGGAACAGCAAGGCGTTTAAGCTCTGAACACAGCCTGGGTCCTAGGGTGACAGCTCTGGAGATCTGGATTTGTCCCAGGAGCAGCAATGGCTGTCACAGCTGAGGCAGAGATGGGCAGTGATGGAGTTGGTTGGGAGAGTATTTCCCAGTCCATGGGGTACATGTATCAGTCCAGGTAATGCTAAGTTATGGCCTCGTAACTCAATTCTAGATGGCTTGACACAAAGGTTACATCTGGCTCAAGTCTCCTGAGAGTAAGGTGGTTTGTACAAGGCTCTCTTCTTAGTACAGGCCCAGGAATGGCAGGTTCAGGGTCACCTCCACACAAGAACATGGGGAATGCACACCTACCCCTCTAATGCCCTGGAACAGAAGTGACATCATTTCCTCTTCCATCACGTCAGTGAGGTACTTGTGACTTTTGGTGCACGGCGACAGGGAAAGAGGGCAGAGAGTCACTGAACATAACTGACAGCAAGATGCCCAGTGCCTGTCACAGTCACTGCACGTTACACTAACAGAAACAGCATCACTACCACACTGGCTGAAGAATTCTTTGAATGAGAACAGCCCTTGCCCCATCCCCCTCCCTGGCCAGTGGAGGATAGATGCCAGCAGTGGCCTCACATGTTGAATTTTACTGTTACCTTTATTACTAAACATATTAGCACAGAAGGACCTTTGGGGGCCAGCAACGTTCAGGAGCAGCCATGAATATGGATGGCTCAAAAAGTCAATCCGCCCCTTTGGGCACAAAGTCACCATCAGGGCAAGGCCTACCAGAGGCTTTGGCATAGTCTAAGATGCTACCTCGTCTTCTAGGGGCATCTGCTCTCAGCAATCTCCATGACTGCGGTTCTTACCACAACATCAGAACGTGAAGGTGGGGTCAAAAGGGCCAGCCTTGGATGCCCCATGGGTGCTGTCAGCGTCAGATCCGCATAAGCCACAGCAGGTCTGAGTAAGATTCTAAGGTCTGCCTCCAGCAGTTGGCCTGACTCTAGTCTCAGTGGCATGCTCGTCATAGCAGCCTGTGAAGTCCATACAGCCTCATTCACCTGGAGGGCAGAGGCCTTCCTCCCATTCATTACCATATCCGCTGCCCAAGGTGATGCTGCAGTGTGAAGGGCTCACGCACGCTTAGAGGGTGTTCACTAGCACAACCGACTGTAAGCTCCCATCTATTTCAAAGTGCCTGCTTTCCCCAGGATAACACTCCTGGGAACCTTTCAGTGAGAAAACAAAAGCTCTTTAAGAGAAGCTACTGAAAGTTAACTAGGTCCTCACAAGGTCTCTGCTAGTAAAGAGCAAATCTGAGAAAACTTGCTGTTGGAACAGAGGTACCGTCATGTGAAACAGCTGCATCAATCCCAGGAGGTGGGAGAAAGGGAGTGGTGGACACCCAGGAGGACCAGGATGGAGCTCCGTCTGCCAGTGTATCAAACCCTCTGCAGACGAGACTGAGGGCAGCATTGCCTCTAAGTACAGCATCCCAGATCCAGGCAAGGACTGTCAGTGTGTGTCAGGATAGCTAATATGTGGAGGCAGGACATTGAATGTCTGTCTAATGCTGAAGTGATGACACATTGAATTTCTTCCTAATCACAAGGAGAGAGACATGAGGCATCAGACTGCCACCTTAAACCAGTAGAAATTCACTAATCGCATCGTCTGACGATATAACATGGAGTATTACCCAAAATAAATTTGAGTTCAACATTACACTAAACCTCAAACATTTAGATGCAAGTTCTAAGTTCCAGGATATACAGAAGTACAAGCTAGACAACACTAAAAGGCAGCTACCAAACCAATCTAGAATGTGGGATGTCCTAGAACTTACCTGGTCTCTTAAAGATCAGAAGGGACTATACTAGATTGAAACTAGATATATAACCAGACAAGGCATGGTAGGATTGAGAACTGTTTGGACAGGTTCTAGGGAACATTGGGGTCAATGGAAAAATCTGAAATATGAGTTCAATGAGCTCTTACTGATGTGAAGATAGATCAATGACTGAAAGAATTATAAGATTGTATTCAGGTTTGGTCCCATTTCATATATAGAGAAATATCTGCGTAAGTACTAGACCACTGCAATAGTGATCTCTGAAAGACATTTTTGCTTGTCTTTCTGGAGTAATGTGCTCCTTCTCATAACAACTGAGTTATTGTAAATACAGGAGAGTCTGGAAAAATGTGGTACAGCTTTTTTGACTAAAGCTGAAGACTTGACATTAAATTCTCAAATGATCCCACAAGTTCAAACTTGCTATATCTGCATGAACATGAAGAACTGGCTTAGCTCTCTGGAGATAATACTGCAGATGTTCACTGGCTAGACATCCCCCAAAGTGGTTTCAGGCAGGCCAGCGTGGAAACACCAGCTCTGCTGACCAGTAGCCCGCCACGGTGGGCAAATGCCTCTGGGCCAGTGTGAGGAGTCAGACAGCCTTCTTTCCCAGCTTGAATATGTTCTGGGCATTCAAAGGTATAACTTATTTTGGAGCACTCTGTGGAAGAATGATTTTATTGCTATGGAGTATCAGATTTAGTTCCCAGCCAGAAAAGTCACAGGCCCATTCCACTTATAACTATGGATGCAAAAGACTGAAAAGTTAGTTAACTGAATCCAATGGTGTATGTAAGATTATGCGATCAAGTAGGTTTTATCCCAGGAAAAAAAGGAGAGTTCAGATTCAGAAGTCTAAAGGTGTTTTACCATGTTAATACAAGGAAGAAAAAAAAGTCAAGTGCTTTTTCTTCTAGCAAGAAAGGTAGTTTACACAAGCCAGGAAGAGAGAATGTACTTAACTATAAGGTTTCTAGGAATTAACTTAAGGTTCTAATAAGGTTCTGAGTGAATGAATAGTCCATGTTCTATAAAAGAATTAAGGATTTTGGTTCTCTCTAAATTCGTTTTATAAATTCAAAGTAATCCCAAATCCTTAATTTGAAGAAGACGTTTACTCTAAAACCTATATGGAGAAGAGTGTCTACCAATAGCTAAGTCAACTTTAAAGTATAAAGGAGACTTGCCCTAGCAATAGATTGCTGTAGTGAGAGGCAGCATGGTATTTGCACAAGGACAGAGGAGCAAGGCCCAAGTGTGGAAAGGAACTATGACAAAGTCGCTACCACAGGTTAATGGTAAAGGATAAACTTGTTTAACTGGTATGGGGGAAAACCAGTTTACTCTAGTGAGAAAGATGGCTGAATACAATACCACTGTATGTTTCAAGTCTTTTAGAAAGCTCTTTAGCCATATTTTTATAATGGTGCCTAGACTGATTAGAGACCTAATATAATAGAAGAAAACAGGTTATGTGACTTTGGGATAGGAAACAATTTTGTTAGATCCTAATAGCATAAACCATAAGGCAAGACTTGAGGTTGATCAAATTTCTCTTCAGTAGAAGATACTGAGAACAAAGTTATCAAAACAAGTTAGAATGTAATATAAAACCAATGAGGGACTATTCTCTTTGAATAAGAATCCCTTAAATATGAGACCTATGGAAACCCCAAAAAAGGCAAAGTCAAGGATACCCAAGACCCTATCATAAGAATGTCCAAACTCAGAAATGCAAATGATACTATGAGATCCCTTCATGCCCATTAAACGAGCAAGTGCCGGAGAACTGGATTATATGAAATATTGACAGGGATGTAGGAATACAGAAATACTCATGCATAGCCATGGCAATGTTTACTGGGATGGTCGTTCTGGAGAACCATCTGGTATCATTTAGTCGAATTAAGCAATTTTGTTCCTGGGGTAAAACCCAAAAGGTTTTCCCTACAGGTAGCTAAAGCCACAAGTATAAGGATGTTCTTGGTGTTTGTGGTGACAGGGGCAATTAGTGTTCATTCCTGGGAGAACAGCGAGGAAAGATATGGTGGCCACAGCTCAGTATCATATAACAAAAACACTAGGTGTATGTATAATGTGAATCAGGTAAGACCTTGTAGGTAAGAGACAGGATGACCCATTAATATATGCACATGAGACATTTTATAGTAATGGAAGTAAGCTGTCAGCACCATTATGAATGTCTACAAAGTACCCTACATGGCTTCCATGCTCTTCTATGTCTGGATTCATTAACCATGTAATCACCATGACCATGTACCCACTCATACTGCCATGTAGAGTTGAACTCCATGTATTTCCCTGACATTAAGCACTACTTCCAAGACCATGATGCCCCTTTGGTCTGTCATCTTAGCATTTATTTTAGGGGTATCCTGAAGCAGAGTTTTTATTGGGTATGATAAAGCATGCTTACTCCCATAGGCCATGCTCAGACCAGCAGACAGTAACCATGCTTAAGGTATCCAGAATTAAATCCCATTAGATTCAGAACTAAGACAGTCCTGGATGAGGAAGGGGTCATATATACATATAAACACTAGGCTGTCATCAGGGTGAGGTTCAGGAACACCTGCTCTTGGCCATGAGCTAGGCTTTGCCAGAGCTAAGTTCCCACCCTAGGGCTCACTGAGCCTGCTAGTTTCTTCTGTTTGCATGAGTACACTCTGAGGGCCAATGCCGGCTTTTCTCCCAGCAGCCTTTATGCCCTGGTTCCTAGGAAGAGCCAGTGCAAGATCTTTGGTTAGTCACTTTCTCACAGATACAGATTGATCCAGACTATGCTCAGAATCCCAGTGGTGCCTCTACCTCTGTTTCCACGTAGTGTAGTCTGTGGTAAAGAAACCTAAATCTGAACTCACCCATTGGTAAGTTCAGTGCCTCCATATCAAGTGACCAGGTGCCATGACCTGGTCAGCAGCTTTAAGCACAAATCCTTTACATGCCCATATAGCCTGAGGCCCTCACCATCTGGTACAGAAAATCCAAGTCAAGCCATGAGCCACCTGGACTTTGCTGCTAGGCAGACCTCAAACTCTGCCAGAGACAGATACTATTTGTATGATTTCCTTGCTCCATGAGCCCAGGAAACTAAAGCCAACTGTCCGCTTAGGAGGCCCAGTAGAAATCAGAGTCAACTGGAAGACATCAGGGCAGGTCATCTCTGACCTCCAAGGCCCTGGTCAGGTCTAGTGGTCCCTACTAGTCCTGTGAGGTCAATTCAGTGGAAGGGAGGGCCTGGGGACATACTTGTACTTAGGAATGAAAAGAGCAGACAAGATCCAGTTAAGCAAGGACAGGTAATGTTGACCATGGCAACAAGTAATAAAGGTTTATATATCTCTGTCAGCCAGAAATGTCATGTCTAGTTGCCATATCCGACAGCCTTTTTGACGAAGGGTCTGTTCTTTATAGATGGACAAGTGTTTAGGTAGAGTCTCAGACCCTAAGAAAAAGGGTATGTACAATGCCATGTTCAAAAAGTCTAGGAGACCAATCAGGACCAAGGAAAGACTCCTGGAGAAAGGCCATGTCCCATGCTCAGCTGAGCATAGGATATACCTGCCAGTTTTCATGTGAGTGGCTGCCACTACCATTTCTGTTCTCAGTTGTTGAAAATCAAGGCCTCAGATAGAAAAGAACAGGAAAACACTACCCTTCAGAAAGACAGACTAAAGAGCAAGGCTCCAGAACAGAAGTAGCAAGGATGCCTAGATTGTCTCCTGCATTGATACATTGCAGAGAATAGTTACCCCCAGGAAGAAAAGAGGTAAAACTCCCAGTGGAAGTGAAAGGAAGTTCTGTCAGGTCTTATGACAAGAGATCTAGGTAAAAGCCCTTTAGGTACCTCAACACTTGATCCTAGGACTTTTCCAGGATGAGTGATGTCTATGACCAGCTTCCAGGCCATCTCTTTAGTCAATGACAATGATCAAAGTAGATGAAACCCATTAAAGACATTGCTGGAGTAGGACAACCTCAAGTGTAGCTGTTAAACCCATTGTTTAAGTATGTTTATCCCATCACTGGGAACAGTGCCAACAGACAATGTCAACTGTCAATTCAAGGACTTCATATTGCTAACATGTACATATTGTACTATACTACCACAAAATAAGGTCCTAATTTAAGATATTGAGTTTATGTGGAAATGTCATTATTCACAGCGGCTCAGCCACTGCTGATGTGAAGCGCATATTATCCAAGACTAAGGCAAGCTCCAAGTTGTGTCCTGATTCTGAAAGGTGGAGAGAGTAACAGTAAATATTGTGATTACTGAAAAAAAGGTATTGAATTTATGAATTAGATTTAGGACTAGATCTGGAGTTATATATTCTACGTGGAAAGGGTCGCATCCCGTTTTCTTTCATTGTACTAGTACGTGATTATTGAACGCCTATAGTAACCAGTACACTTCTTGAAATTGACCATTTATATGTGCTCGTCATGGTAAAGATGTTTCTAGTATGGGAAGAGCCATTTACTACGTTCTTGAGATAGTGGTCAAGATAGTGGAAAAAGCAATCACAGGAAGTGCTACACAACTCAAAGTACAAGATGTTTCTCTTGAGATGGAGCTCCTTACTACATATGCATATTCAGCAGGAATAAGGTCCCGGGGAACAATGGTGGAAGCTAAGGACAACAGGGTCTTAAGAGACTAGGTAAGAACCCAACCTGAACCTGAGCCAGGTCAGAACAAGAGAAAAGACTAATTTTGACAGTGCTGGGGAGCACCTGCCACAGCACTACGTTGGGGGTCAGGCAGGCCCAAGGACAGTCGCACTAACCTACCTGACCAAGAGCCTGCATCTAGCTTATGGGAAGCAGTGATGAGGCTGCCTAGTTGAAACAACAACCAAGCATTAATAAGGGGAAATACCAATACAGAGCTATCCCAAACCAGCTGATGGCCCCAGAAATTCTAGAGTCAGTCAGAAGGGTGAGAACTAGGACAATAGTCCAAAAGGACCCATTTCACAGGGCAGCAGACTGTGGGTAGGAGGGCCCCAGAGTGAAGAACACCCTGAGTCACAGGCAGAGAACAGAGCTTTCTTCAAGGGCTCCCAGCAAGGAGAACTCACCTGCTAGGAGACTCAACAGCTCAGTGACAGCATCCGTGACAGGAAAGAAACAACCCAGGAGGAAGTAACATTGCAGACCAGCTAGAGATGACACACAACTGGCCCTCATAAGCCAGTCACTTAGCCCCACATAGCTGCATATCCAAGTGTATTGTGTGTTTTACCTAAGGTAGGTAAGAGTCTTTCAAAGAGAAGAGATTGGATTGGACTTTAAGGATCCCAAATAACACATCTGTATCATCCCTAGATGCTGATTCTAGAAGAGTCCTTCAGGTATTAGAGGAAACTCCCATGATATTTCACCTCAACCAGGATGACCAATGGACCCAACAGCCAAGCTTGAAAGGATTTTTAGAAATAGAGTTTTCTTCTCCATAGACCCAGGAAGTGTCTTGTATGTACCTATGTAAGTCCCTATCAGTTGGACAGCCCCAGGTCCCATTCCTGGCCATGGCTCTACACAGCTATCTCCCTTGATACCATGGGACTCTTACCTCATTTAGCATAAGTCCCCTCTAGTGACTCACCAGCCTTTGTTAATCCTCCTGCAATGGCACTCTGCAGGGCTACAGCAAGAGTCTGGATTTGTCCTAGTTACCAACTGACACAGACAGCACTCCCATCAGAATCCCAGTGCTGCTACCTGTCTCCTAGGAGGTCCTGCTCTCCTGCCTTAGCTTTCAGGCAACATCCATGAAGATGAAGGCTGCCTTTAATGGATGGTAAGTATAAACCTTCCAAGGTGTTCCCAAGGAAGCTAGCCACCCCAGCTGAGTCAGTCCTTTTGCATCCTCAAGTCTAGACCCCTGACCTGCCGGCATAGTCCAAGAAAACCTAATCTCTTCCCATGAGACCATTCGAGTCATGCTTAGGTCCTCCAGGGGTTGTACTGCTTGGCCCACCCAGGTTCTGCCAGAGAGGGAGATATATCAGGAAGAACACTTTACACTGCTTCCTAAGATCCCTTGCCACTTAGCCCTAGGACTATTAGGCCAAGTCCATTGTCCAGAGACCAGAGATGCCTAGAAAAGTACATGCCATCATATCTAGATCTCTGGCCACTGGCCTTGTAGTATCAGCAGTTTCTAAACAATTTATGATCTAGTATGCCTCCTGTACCTGTCAGCTCAACTTCAGGGAGAAGTGGTGGCCCAGGGGCATACCTATGCTCTGAATTTAAATCTCATTCTCAGGTTAGAGCACAGATGAAAGCCTGAAGATCTCATGATTAAGACGATTCTCACATATATCCTGGAAGTCAGTGAAAGTTGTTAGAGTTGTATTCACATCCACACCTGCCTGTCCGGCAACTGGCCGCATATGTAGGTGTGAAGCAAAGAAACTAAGCACGTTTACCAACAGTCTATCCTGACAGACTGTGCCAAGGGCCTTTTCTATACATATTGTGAAATGCTCTATGGAAAGCAAAATTCTACATTCAGAATCACAGATAACCATCCACAGGACTAGAGATCACACTGAAGGATCAGACCTGTGCTCAGAAGACCAGAGGAGCAATACAAGCTACATCTCATCCTAAGGCCACAAGGGACAGGGGTGCCAAGTTTCTGCATGAAAAAACAGGTTTTAGTGTAAAAGAAACTGGACCACAGGAAAGCATAATCCTGGGCTCAGCAGACCAGAGAAGCAATCCAATCTATACCTCATCCTCATGCCTCAAGTCTCAGGAACAGAGGTGCTAGGTTTCTACAAAAGAAACCAGGTTTTAGATCCAGCAGATAGGTTGGACCACAGGAAAGGATCAGACCTGTGCTTAGCAGACCAGAGGAGCAGTCCAAGCTACACTCCATCGTCAAGCCTCAAGTCCCAGGAATAGGGGTCCCAAGTTTCTACAGGTTTCCACAAAAGAAGCCAGGTTTTATTAGATCCAGCAGAAGTGTTGGACCACAGGAAAGGATCAGACCTGTGCTCAGCAGACTAGAGGTAAGCAATCTAAGCTATACTCCATCCTGATGCCACAAGTCCCAGTGACAGGGATAGGGGTTCCCAGGTTTCTACAGTTTAAGAAACCAGCCTTTAGATCCAACAGAGAAGTTGGACCATAGGAAAGGATCATCCTGGGCTCAGCAGACCAGAGAAGCAATGCATGCTACACTCCATCTTGATGCCTCAAGTCCCAGGGACAGGGGTGCCAGGTTTCTACCAGAAAAAACAGGTTTGGGTCTAAAAGAAACTGACCACAGGAAAGAATCATCCTGTACTTAGCAGACTAGAGATACTGCAAGCTAAGCCTCATCCTCATGCCTCAAGTCCCAGGTTCCAATATCCAGTTGTATTTTACCTCTGAACATATACTCTAGGGAGCATACATGGAAGACGAAGACATCAGGGCACATAAAACAGTCAGGCAGACATGGGCAAGTCCCTAGCCTGAGGCAAAGCCAGTGATGGCTGTCTTCTTTAGGAACACATAGGGATCTATGTGACATATCTCCAGGTCGGTCCAGTCTATCTGGGGCCCAGGATACCAACTCATCTCTCAACAAGAAGGCAAACCTGAAACTTTTTCCCCTAGAGGCAGAAGATGCCTGTAACTGGATACATATGACACCTTTCTTGTCAAGCCCCATATCTAGGAGTTTCCATGTTTCTGCCTTTCTGAAGATGCTAAAAGACTTACCTAAAAGTTAGGTGTCCCAGAGATATTGGCATCTCAGAAGGCTGTGAGAGTCCCAAGGATACCCTACCTGAGTTGACACCAGCACAGCCAAGTGACTTTCCCATTTTACGTGAGATGCCCTGGAGGACTGACAGGGCTCCTGGAGCCCTCTCCACTGAGTCAGTACCTTCAGGGCCTCAATAGCAGAAGTGTCCTTCACTCACCTAATAGCATGCTGTACTGCTGAGCAGTCATTGACCTGCTGAAGCTTCTGCTCTAACCCCCCAGCTCTACTTTAGAGCTGTTCTTGTTCCCATAGGCCTCCGAGTCCAGGGTAAGGAGAAAATATGGCAAGAAGATATGTTCTTGGGCTTACTTGTCTGTTGGAAGGACTAAAGTGATGGGAACCTGAGATCACACTGGGGAATGCCAGTAGTCCTCAGTGGTCGTGAATCTGGTTGAGATACTTATACATCTAGTTCTGCAGAAGGCTGCAGTTATACCAAGAGAAAGTGAAGAGTGAGCAACTGTGCATAAAATGGTTCTAGAACACATCAAGGACCTCACAAAATCCTAGATCCCAATGCAGTAGATCCCATGGCCAGCACAAGGAAAGACAGCTTGGGAAACATGCCAACCTAACCAAGAAGAGCTACAGCTGGACTGACCTAGGCAGAGCTAAGGACAGAGGGTCAGACGCTTTGGAGGCAACAGATTACAGGACCTGGGATGGGGCAGCCTAGAGGCCAATCCAAGTGAAGAAAATACCAAGAAGTTGCATCTCTGGGACCACTGAAACACAGAAAGTAGAGAACAGAAGCATATGTTGCCAGCCAAGGAGAAGAGTCTGGTGTGATGGACCCCACAATCAGCAGGGGAACGGCAGGGAGAAGTGCTGGTAAGAAATCAGCTTAAGATTAGCTCTCCCAGTGAATTACCAGTATACAGTACAGTGTGTTCTCAAAGATGGCAACTATGTGAGGTGATGGATGTGGTAAGCTGTGATGGTTACTGTAGAAGTCATGGTGTATGTTTTATCATTTGGTCGATTCTACCTCAAGACAAAGCTTCTAGGGAAGAGGTAGATGTCATTGTGTCATGAAAAAACAAATCCATAGGAAACCCTCATGACAGAGGGAGAGGAAATAGTGACCCTAGAGGAGGAGATTTTAGGCTATGTCATGCTTTCGAGTTCTTTGTACAACTGGCCTCCATGAGCCACATGCTTAGCCTGCCACTGCCATAATTCCAGGTCTGTTTTTAAGGACAGTACCTAAACAACAGAAGCTCTGAAAGCTTTAGACTTATCTCCTGAAACATTCCTTCCTTATGTAGGTGATGGGGGAACAGGGACAGACCACCCCAAGGCATATGGTCACTCACAGCCAAGTAAAGTATAGTCAACTTCTAGTTTCTGGTTTTACATGTAAAAAGCTTGGAAGTTGCCACTGTCCTGACAGGTTAAGCTGAGAAGACTGTAAAATGTTCTTGGACCCATAAGAAGGGAGGACATAGGACAAAGCGCTGTGTCCCAGGATTGGGGAGACATATTAATTCAAGGAGCCACAGTTTACCCCAGCAGAGACTCAGGAGCTGAGCCTGCCATGAGAACCAGTGCTGGAGTAGGACAACCTCAAGTGTAACTGTTAAGTTGCTGGAGGCTTAGTGCAGACAACCCTGTGAGTTAAATGCTCCAGGGGGACACAGTCATGGGGGGCCCACGGTATTGTGGCATTTCCCTCCAAGAACTCTACCAGGCTCCCCCACTGAATAGAGGAAAGACATCTGGCTCTGGCAGAAAGGGAAAAGAAACCTTTGTGAAATATGCCAGTGCACTCTTCTTAACAAGGCCTACCCTCAGGGGAAACTAGTTAACTAGGCCCTCACCTGCTAGGGTATGAGAGCCTAGCTGACCTGGGGAAGGGGAAATACTCAACTCCAGCCCACTCTAGCCAGCCTTTCCCACCTAAGGGGGGAGGAAAAAAGGAAAGATAATTGTGAGCCTATGCCTCTGGACAACTTCACTAAGAGAAAAAGTTTCACAGGACTACAGAACCCTTCCCTCTGCACTTTACTACCAAGTTACTGAAGACCTATCTACAGCAGTTCCTTGTACCTAGTATACCTTGTTTGGCTATCGAGAAAAAGTTACAAGGCATACTGGAAGGCAGAAAACATTCAGGAGAAAGCTGACATCAGAACCAGACATTGCAGGAGTGTTGGAATTAGACCGGAAATTTAACTGTGATTAATATGCCAAGGGCTCTAATGGATAAAGTAGACCACCTGTAAGAACAGATGGTCATGGACTTCCGTGGTGGCGCAGTGGTTAAGAATCCACCTGCCAAGGCAGGGGACACAGGTTCGAGCCCTGGTCTGGGAAGATCCCACATGCCTCGGAGCAACTAAGCCCATGCACCACAACTACTGAGCCTGCACTCTAGAGCCCGCAAGCCACAACTACTGAGCCCGCATGCCACAACTACTGAAGCCCACGCCCCTAGAGCCTGTGCTCCGCAACAAAAGGAGCCACCACAGTGAGAAGCCCATGCACCGCAGCAAAGAGTAGCCTCCGCGCGCCGCAACTAGAGGAAGCCTGCGCACAGCAATGAAGACCCAGTGCAGCCAAAAATAAATAAATAAATAAATTTTAAAAAAGAACAGGTGGTCATGTAATCAGATGGAAATCCTAAGAAAACACTAAAGAAAAAACTACAAAACAGGAATGAATAAGGCCTTTGATGTGCTTAAACTGGACATGGCTGGGGAAGAAGCAAGTTACAGGATATATCAATAGAATCCTCAAAAACCAAAAGGACAAGTAGAATAAAAACTTTTTTAGGATATGTAAGGACTGGGGGCAAGGTGTAACATACACATGATGGGACTACCAGAGGAAAGAGGTATTTGAGGCAATAGTGACTGAAAATATCCCCACATTGATGTTAGACACCAAACCACAGATCTAGGAAGTTCAGAGCGCTGAGCAGGGGAAATGACAAGCTATACTTTGAGTTACAGAAGAGTAAAATTCCTGAAAGCAGCAAGAAAGACACCTTATATAGAAACAAAGAACCGCATCCTACTTCTCAAACTATACAAAGAAGGAGAGTATAGTATTTGAGATGTTGAGAACTGTAGAATGCTGTATTCCACAGAACTACCCCTCAGAAGTGAAGACTCAAATCGAACTTGTTGCCAATAGACCTGTCTTGCAAGAAATGTTGGACGTTCTTTCGAAAGATATAGGTCAGAGACTCAGATCTATCGTTATATTGACAGGGAAGAATGGTAAGTGAAGGTCGGTTTCTTATTGTAATATGAGTTTATTTGTAACAATTTGATTATGTATGCTTATGTATACATAATTTACTTGTGAATAATATATAAGTCTGACAGAGATACAAGGGATGCAAAGGAATTTGGGTTTATAAAGTACTCATTACCCATATAGTGTTATTTGCAAGTGGACTTAGACTAGCTTACCTAAGAGCTGCCTATGATCAGGCTGACAAGGACAACCACTAAAAAGTTGAAGTATAACTGATATTTTATGGAGAGCAACTAGCATCATGAGACGCTCAATTAAAACCACAGAAGGCACAAGAGTGGAAGACAAGAATAGGAAAAGAACAAGGGCAACTAATAGTAAACAGTAATAATGTGGTAGATATTAATCTAATCAGTTACATTGACTGACTGTCAGTGGTCTAAATGTACCAAATAAGAGATCACAGTGGATCAAAACACATGACCCAGCCATAGGTTATCTACAAGAAACTTTAAGACATAGGAGTAGACAAAGATATGCCATGCTAAAACTAGTCAGAAGCAAGCAAGAGTAGCTATTCAGTCAGAACTTCAAAGTAAGGAAAGTTATGAGGGATAAAGAAGGGCTTTACATGAAAGGGTCAATTCTTCAAGAAGGCTAACAATTCTTAACGTGCATAAGCCTAACATTGTCAAACTACATGAGGCAGAAAGCTGACGAATCCACTATTATAGTTGGAGACCAACACCTTTCTCAGAAAATAGATGCAGGAAGCAGAAAGTTAGTTAAGGCATAGTTGAACTCAATCCGTATCAACTGGCTATAAAAAGGACATGTCTAGGCTACCTCATTAAATAACAGCAGATATGTTTCTCAGGCTCACATGGAACATTCACCAAGATAGACCACGTTTTGGCCATAACTGACCGTAAGACACCTTAACAAATTTAAAAGTAGAAATCATAATCTCTGCTCTCAGACTACAATGGAATTAAGCTGGAAGTCGGTAACACATAGCTGCAAGACCCTGAAATGCTAGGAGATTGCGCATACTTTTAAGTAACAGAGGTCATGCACATACATCTAAGTAACAGAGGTCAAAGAACTATTTAGCTAGATGAAAAGACAATTTATTAAAATGTGTTGTAGTGAAAAGCAGTACTTAAGAGGGAAAATTGCAGCATTGAATGCATAAAGATCTAAAAATCTAGTTTCCTAAGGTAAGAACTTAAATGAAAGAGCAAGTTAAGTCCAAAGTTAGTGAAGAATTAGCAAAAATCTGAAATTGGTAACAGGAAATCAACGAAGCGGGAAAAAATATCTAGTGAAACCAAAAGCTCATTTTTTAAGATCAAGAAAGTAAACTCCTAGCCAGGCTAAGAGAAGACAAGTTAGTATCTGAAAGTGAAAGAGGAGGCATCACTACAGATACTAAACATTTAAGGAAGTGAGGTCAGTTCTCTATAATCTTTACGATAGAAGCAGAGGGAATACTAAGGCTGAGGCCAGTATTATCCTAACACCTAAACCAGACAGACATCTTGCTACACACCACCTCACCTAAGAGCTGTCTATGATCAAGCTGACTAATGGACCCAGTCCAAGTTTAGGGAAAGTATCTAGAATTAAGCTCCTTTTTCATTATCTGGTTGCTATAGGGCTCCCAAGTAGGGCAGAGGGTCTTGTCTTGGAACAGCACAAAAGTTCTGTTCTTGGCTATGAAGCAGGCTTGGCAAAAGACCTCAATCTTACCCCCATCTCTCTACATAACTGGCTCGCAACCAAGGGCTAGTTTCAGCTCCTCTCTTGCCAGCCTTCTATATCTGGCCCCTGAGATGGACATTAAAGCAAGATCCTTGAATGTCCCTTTCCCAGTTTAAGGAACTCGCTCCCCCAGAATCCCAGTTCTGCCTCCAACTCCTAGTGTGTCCTGCAGCCCTGCCTCAGTTTTGAGGCAAGACCTACAGCAAAGTAGTTAAGGAACGTTTCAAAGGGTAGCTAGAACCAAATTCCTCTAGGTGTCCTGGCAGAAACCTGTCACCATAGCTTAGCAGTCATGTTGTCTTCCAAATTCAAGCTCAAATTGGTGGGAAATGACCCAAGAAGCAAGGGAGAGTCCCTGTCACAGTTAGCCAGGAAAAAGTCCGGGACAGCAAGTAGAAGCTCTGCTTATACCTATCCCTCAGCCAGGGCACTGGCCAGGCTCCTGGGTATGGAGTAGTGGTAGTGGAGAAGCCAGGCCTTGAACCTGACTTTTTTTCTGAGAGACCACAGATGCCAAGAGCCCATTCTATAAATATCATGGCATGTTTAACTGGGGTCTAGGTCCCAAGAAGAACTCCATATTTGGAAGATCAAGAAACCGTCTTATCAGAACCTGAGAGAGGTTTCCTTGGAGGAGTAGACAGGTCCTGTTCTCAGCCAAGTAAGGGGCAGATTGAGGTTCTAATTCTCCTGATGCCATTGGCTACAAGTGCCACTGTTCTGGTTCTCTAAAGATCAGAGATGGACTTCCCAGGGAGGAAGAATAGGACTTAGACCAGGTAAAGCGCCTCTCTCTAACCTCAGACAGTATAGGGCAGGGCAGGAGCTGGGGCAGAAGCAGAGACACCCAGGATGTCCCACTTATAGCTGCCAGGGACTCAGAGGTAGTGTCCCTAGTAAAAAAAAAAAGGCAGTCATGGCAGATCTTAGATGTAACCAAGTTCCATATACACAGCCTTAGATCTAGGGATGGGCTAGAAGGTAACATGGCTCATACCTTCACACCAAGGACTACTGGTGCCAGAGAACACAAAGCCACAGCAATGACCTCAGACCTTAGCTTCTCTGCCTGGCACCTGCAAGACGGCAGCCAGCTTCAGGGAGACTCTCCAGCTGCTGGGTTCTAATAATTTTCCAATCTTCTAGGGTGAAGGAGGCCCTCAGAATCGTGTAAGGCTGCCCGTTTAGCCACAGACAGCCATCAGAAGAGAAACCATAAAGAGAAACAGTACATCTAGGAGAGATTGTCTTATTTACAGGGGCCCCACCAGGCTCTAATACGGGACCACAGGCTATCAAGAACCTTCACACTGATATTTCAGTGTCTGAAGTAGCCCAGACCTCTTTCTAAACCAAGATCCTTCCCATATGCCTAGATATGGAAAGAAAGTCAAGCATTAGGTCTCATGGCCAGTGCTGGCCAAACCCATGTGTTCTTGGCCATTTTTTATGTATGGTTAGATACAGCTGACCCTATCAGGTGTCGAAAGGTCAGATCAGAAACAAGCCCTCATTGGAAGACTAGACTCTGGACACAGCAAGGATGCTACAAGCTGCTTTTTGACTATGTGTGGTTGCTACACCATAATGTTGTCCTCTAGTTGATAGGAAAAGCCATCCCAGGCAGGGAGGGATGGATAAGAGGTGTTAGAGTAGGAAAGGGCTCTGAGGTTAGACTTAAAGCAGAATCAGGACAAGGAACCAGAATGTGGTAAGAGTACCAGAATCCATCTTCTGCAGCCATTGGGTAGAATGGGACTTCTTGTTAAGTGAGAGATCCTAGAATGCTTTGAGAACAAGTACTGCATGGCATAAAATCTAGCCACAAGCAACGGTAAGAGCCCAGCTTGACATACGCCTACATCCTAAGGGCGATAGGTACCCAGGATGAAGGGCCCCTAACATAGACCACAGGTTCAAGCTACATGCTCAGAGACTTACAGCACTGGGACCCCTGAATAGCCATCCTCAGACAGACTCTAAGAGAGAATTTCCAGGATTGTTCAGCCCAAGGGAGGCTCACAGCCAGCTAGTTCCCAGGCCATCCATCCAGTCATAAGTAGTGAGATATACCATGGGTAATACTACCAATTCGACCAACACGGCTAAAATCATTATAACTGAGAGAAGTAGCAACTGGACGCTTGAGATCCCATTTAAGGGGAGTCATGTACTTGAGTAGGCTTAGGACTGAGTCTGAAAGTATGTACAGCAACAGTTGTGTTAGTTTCTTCTGTAACCTTGTCTAAAGTTTCTGAAATTAAACAGAACCAAGCATCTCTTATGCTTTCATGTGAAGGGTGACATTTAATAGGTAGGAAAGATTTTGGTTCTTAGGATTATATACAAACTTGTGAAAAGTATTCAATCTTTAGTAAAGTGCCACAAGAAAACTCTGTACTATGGAAAGACCTACTATGTACTATGAGAAGACCTACTATGTTCTCTTATGAAAGAGGAGTTTCCTTCTCTACACACTTTGGGACACAAAGCAGCATGGAATTATTGTGGGATTCCATGCTAGAGGATACAGGGCCTTCAACTCCACCCAGGCCCAGGAAAGGCTAGCCTCAAATGCAAGTACCTCTGACATCACATGGAAGCATCATTTTCTACCCAATCATACTTCCTATACAGCCTCCAAATCAGGAACTTCTTCCTTCCTGCTCCTCTGAAAAATGGTAGAGCTGAAGGTCACCTAAGAGGTATAAGTGGGCCCCAGAACAGGTATCCTGGACCTGCAGGAGTCCTTAGATGTTCATGCTCCAAGACATCACCAGCACACATTGGGCCACATCCAAATGTGGTTTGTATCTTGCCTGGCTGAGGCAGGGCATTCTTTAGCTGACGGGCCCCTGTACCCCCTTCAATTCCGAGTACACTGGATATTCTCGAAGGGACAGGATGGTGGAGTAGAAGGACCTTAGCTCACCTCCTCTCACAAGCACACCAAAAAATCACAACTGCTAAACAAACATCGATAGAAGACTGGAACCTACCAAAAAAGGTCTTCTACATCCAAAGACATAAAGAAACCACAGTGAGACATTAGGAGGGACACACTCATGAGATAATCAAATCTTATTAATAGATCTTATTATAGTTCTTATTAACCTCAGCATAGGATTTAAGTAAAGAACATTCACCTTTTCACTTAAGCATTTTATGGCTTCTTTGGCATATCTGAATGCCAGCATCGCTACTCATGCTCTTTGGGGCCATTATTAAAATAAGTGTTACTTGAACACAGGCACTGTGATAGCCCAATAGTTCACCTGATAACAAAGAGGTTACTGAGTGACTGGTGGGAAATGCTGGACAAAGACGAGTCACACTTGGGACGTGATCATGCTACACAAAACATGCAGCTTAACTTATACATTGCTTTGTTCCAGAATTTCCCATTTAAGTTTCAGACCATAGTTGAAAACAGTTAACTGAAACCACAGAAAGCAAAACTGGAGAAAAGGGAGGGAACTCCTGTACATGCTTCGACCCCAGCCAATTTTGTGTATCCGGAATTCCACGGGATTGTGCTAGCAGCTTAGAGTGAACTGAACATCCATGGCATAAAGTTAGAAGTCTAAGCTGCTCTACAATGTGATTTCCCTAGTCAAAGTGTTCCTACCAAGATCAAGATGGTTACAGCAAAGTACATTTCTGCAAAGTAGAAGCAGAAAGCTGAGGGTGTTACTCCCACTAAAGGGCTAGTGCAGTTGTAGTACCTACTGCAGCCTTAAGTGTCACCTGACCCACATGGGGAGGAGTTGTAGGGAGTGTAGGAGGCTGAGGCAGCTGCCTTCTAACTTCAAAGGGCCACACAGAAGCCTAAGTGTCAGGTGGCTAGTGGTGACATGGGGGATGTCCCCCTGCTAGAGTTACCAGACTTACGAGGGAAAGAAGTTTGAAGTTTGAGTTTCAGACAGACAGCAGCTAGTGTTTTAGTCTGATCATGCCCCAGATCCTGCATTTGATCTGTCAACCCTGTACCCTGAAGACACTCAGTAGTCACCTGCACTTTCTTGCTGGACAGACCCTAGAAATCAAGGGAAGAAAAACATCCATGGCCTGCCTGCAAACACCCTTACATGGAAGGCAAGATGTTCGGGATATACAAACTTGAGAAGCTTCCAGCTGACACAAGCCACCACAAGAGGACAACCAGGGCACTTCCTTGGCTCAAGAAAAGTGAAGGACCCCAAGGAGCTCCAGGGCCTCCGGGCTCACACCCAGAACCGCTGCCTTCCACCCTGCTGGCCACAGGAGGGTGGCAGATGGCACTTTCTCTGGGCCCTCCACTTGGAGTTCCCCTATGGTGACAACCGCTTTGTGAGCTGGTATAGAGGTGACAATAAATGGACTGTTTTTTCAAACTGCAGTTAGCCATTCATTCCTGTTCAGGCTGGTTGCACAGCCTGTATCTTAACTGTGCCTCTGAAGTAGGGGCAAATTCAGCAGCTCAGACAGGAAGATCTCCAGCTGAGCATCATTGAATCAAAGAGTAGGCGCTTCCTTCTTTGCTTAGATTTCCTATTCAGAAGGCAGTCTCAGGAGCTGTTCCTTCTAAACTGGCACACGGTTTAAATCACTGAACTGCTGGGTTAAGAAAAACGTTAGGAGGGGGACAAATATGTCTGCACGTGATAGTCATTATTAATATCCAAATCAGCATTAGTCACTGTTAATATCCAAACAAGCGTTTTTCTAGTTTCCCAAACTAGAAAGTTATACAAAATTGGCTCAAGAGTCAAGATAAAAGACCATTCCAAAACTAAGTAGAACACAGCAGTTTTGTTTTCGGTACTTTAAGTCATACCAAGTAAAAACTATAGGTATTCCCGGAGATGGAAACAACCTAAGTGTCCATCATCGGATGAATGGATAAAGAAGATGTGGCACATATATACAATGGAATATTACTCAGCCATAAAAAGAAACAAAATTGAGCTATTTGTAATGAGGTGGATGGACCTAGAGTCTGTCATACAGAGTGAAGTAAGTCAGAAAGAGAAAGACAAATACCATATGCTAACACATATATATATGGAATTTAAGGGGAAAAAATGTCATGAAGAACCTAGGTGTAAGACAGGAATAAAGACAGACCTACTAGAGAATGGACTTGAAGATATGGGGAGGGGGAAGGGTAAGCTGTGACAAAGCGAGAGAGTGTCGTGGACATATATACACTACCAAACGTAAAATAGCTAGTGGGAAGCAGCCGCATAGCACAGGGAGATCAGCTCAGTGCTTTGTGACCACCTAGAGGGGTGGGATAGGGAGGGTGGGAGGGAGATGCAAGAGGGAGGGGATATGGGGACATATGTGTATGCATAATTGATTCACTTTGTTATAAAGCAGAAACTAACACACCATTGTAAAGCAATTATACTGCAATAAAGATGTAAAAAAAAAAAGATACTATTTTTTTCTTAAAAAGTACTTATGGTTAGGGCATCATTTTGGTTACTCTCAGTTTAGAGAGACTATGCCAGCTAGCAGGATTCCTTAGTTTTATACTTAGTCCTGAGTAACCAGGAAGACACACCTGGTTGACTTGTCTTTTTCATTGCAGGTTCTCAGTCATTTCATGACTAAGAGCTTCCCTCCACAGAATGTAAGAATAGTGCAGTTCCGTGGAAATTGCAGGATTTGACCCTTGATGGGGGAGAGAGGAGCAACTCTTGGTAAGTAACCTTTGTACTTCAGTTTCTCTAACTGTAAAAGTGGTAGATATACATGTGTTTATGATCCCTGGGATGTTAGTTTAGTCTTTAAAACATCTGAGACACCGCCTCAGTTTTCATGTGTGAAGTAGTTATACTTTCTACCTTAAAGGAGTAGAGAATAAGCTGTTAGACATTTGAATTGCTTACTATTCACTCTAGCATGTAAATTGCATTCAGATGCTAGTTAACACCTGGCACACGAGCTCCATCAGCATTAGTTCTATGAAGTGATTATTCCCCTAAAACACCTGGGCATGATACCATGAAAAGAAATGGGCAAGACTTTACCTTGGATAGTTTACCTTGGTTATTTACCAGGGATATTTTTTACCTGTCCCTTAAGAGAGGATCTTAGGGAGCTTCTGGGGATGCTAGCAGTAATTTTTTCTCTAAATGCTAGTTATATGAGTGTTTACTTTGGAAGTTCATCCAGCTGTATACTTGATTTGTGCACATTTCTTCATGTGTGTTTTCCATATTCCAGCATTCCAAGGGTGCTCATAGAAGCCATATCCAAAGTAAAATGAAACTATAGTTCAAGGCATACTCTTACAAAAAGCAAAGAGTTTCCATAAGAGTCAGGCTGTGTGACCACTAAGAGGGAGTCAGAATCTAGAAGTCCAGGCTACTGATATTCTCTGTAGTCACACAGGGGCTAGCTTTGTGAGATTGTTTACTCAGTCTTCACAAGCAGTTTAAGTTATAATGTGTGACTTCTACTTATTAGAGAGCTAACTTTGGGAAGCCATGGGGCTCTCTTACCCACAGTTCCATGACCACTTTGCACGCAGGGGTACTACAACTTTGAAATGGCTGATGGGTACGAGTTGGACCATCACAGTTCAGCTTGCTTTCCTGCTTTAGATGGAGCAAGGCGCTAACAATTGCTACATCACTTCCCTACCTAGCCTTCTCCCACAAGTGTACTTGACCCAGTTGGACACTTCTACATGGATTGTGTCTCAGCCTGAAACTACCTAGTGACTAGAATTCCCCCTTTAAGATATCCAATTTGCTTTTAACCACTAATGTTTAAGACTGAGATGGTCAGCTTAGAAAGTTAGGTAAACAAAGTAAGCAGCGTTTCATGTTCAACGGCATGGCAGGTTGTATTAGTAACACCTGGCGTTTTCACAGAGCTCAGCTTCAGTGGCTGAGAAGTTTCTCACATCACATCACTACTCAATGTGGGTGCTCCTGGTTGACCTCTCTTGTTCCTGTTCAGGAACTGGGGCTTCTTGCATATTGTGGCTTGACCCTCGCTGGAGTCTTCTCCATTAAACCGGTGGATATGGGGAAGAAAAAGATTGTGGGAAAATTATGGGCCAGACTTAGAAGTGACGTGCATTTCTTGTCAGGTTCTACTGGCTAGAACTTGCCCCACGACCATAGCTAGATGTAAGGGAGGCTAAGAGCTGGTCAAGCTTGGTAGCCAGGAGGGAACACGCATGCTGGAAGCACTAGCAATCTCTACCACAAGTGTATACTCTGAAGGTGTGTGTTTAAGAAGTCTGACATCTTCCCAAAGCCAAGGATCTTTAATATACCACACTAAATCTTGTTTGAAGAGGCTTTAACAATCATGGAATCTACGCTATTAAGAGACTTGTGTTTTACGGATATGCATCCATAGGATCTTTTTAAGAGAGACTGCTTGTTTGATCTGATCAGTACAAGTGTGAAGTTAAGTGCCTTTAGGAGTCAGTACCAAAATGTCCCTGGTGCCTTAGAACTGGCTCTGTTTTCTCGGCATGGATCATAAGAACTTCTAGAAAGCCAGTGTTAAGGTTCTGTTCTGTTTCCTGACAGCATTCTTTTGGTCAGGTTTCAACCTCCTGCCTATTTTATCAACTGCCAACAGTTATGCTCCCAGACAGCTTTGACCTATACATACTAACACTGCTTTACAGATTTGTATAGAACCTGTTTTTTGAACTCACTTTTAAGCACCTGTAATGCTATGCATTCTAGTTGCTACAGAACAATCGTCTCCAATAGACGATGCTATATTCTTTTTTTTTTTTTTTTTTTTTTTTTTTTTGGTACCCAGGCCTCTCACTGTTGTGGCCTCTCCCGTTGTGGAACACAGGCTCCGGACGCGCAGGCTCAGTGGCCATGGCTCACAGTCCTAGCTGCTCCGCGGCATGTGGGATCTTCCCCGACCGGGGCACAAACCCATGTCCCCTGCATCGGCAGGCAGACTCTCAACCACTGCACCACCAGGGAAGCCCGACGATGCTATATTCTTAATCTGACCTCCATGAAGATGTTCCATTCTGTTTCTATCATTAGCTAACAATTTAATAAAACCATTCATGGTTCAGTTATGGGAAGAGATAGAGGGAAAGAATCATGTGTTTCTGATGCCTTTTCTAAAAGGATGGCCCTTTAGAGGTAAATGATAGGGATTGCAACTTGGCAGCATGCTAGTAAGTGGAACGAGGTGATAGTCACGTGGCTGTTAATCTCAACAAGAAAACGGTAGAGGGTATATACCTCTTGATGCTACTACACAGCTACATAAGAGGTAGTCTTGCCAGGAAGTAAACTTGAAACATCTTTTAGAGCCAACCACAGACTTGACAGGAAACAGGAAAGAGGGAAACTTAAGGTAAACCAGAGATGCAGTTAGATTCCCAGATGTGGGTGATTCTGTAGGACAAGAGACTCTTAAGAATTAGGGAAACAAGGAGAAACACACCAAGACACATAGTAATCAAACTGGCAAAAATTAAAGACAGAAAAATTATTGAAAGCAGCAAGGGAAAAACGACAAATAACATACAACAGAACTCCCATAAGGTTAACAGCTGATTTCTCAGCAGAAACTCTACAAGCTAGAAGGGAGTGGCATGATATACTTAAAGTGATGAAAAGGAAGAACCTACAACCAAGATTACTCTACCTGGCAAGGATCTCATTCAGATTCGATGGAGAAATCAAAAGCTTTACAGACAAGCAAAAGCTAAGAGAATTCAGCACCACCAAACCAGCTCTACAACAAATGCTAAAGGAACTTCTCTAAGTGGGAAACACAAGAGAAGAAAAGGACCTACAAAAACAAACCCAAAACAATTAAGAAAATGGTCATAGGAACATACATATTGATAATTACCTCAAACGTGAATGGATTAAATGCTCCAACCAAAAGACACATGCTTGCTGAATGGATACAAAAACAAGACCCATATATATGCTGTCTACAAGAGACCCAGTTCAGACCTAGGGACACATACAGACTGAAAGTGAGAGGATGGAAAAAGATATTCCATGCAAATGGAAATCAAAAGAAAGCTGGAGTAGCAATATTCATATCAGATAAAATAGACTTTAAAATAAAGAATGGGGGCTTCCCTGGTGGCGCAGTGGTTGAGAGTCCGCCTGCCGATGCAGGGGACACGGGTTCATGCCCCGATCCAGGAGGATCCCATGTGCCGCGGAGCAGCTGGGCCAGTGAGCCATGGCTGCTGAGCCTGCGTGTCTGGAGCCTGCGCTCCGCAACGGGAGAGGCCACAACAGTGAGAGGCCCGTGTACCGCAAAAAAAAAAAAAAGAATGTTACAAGAGACAAGGAAGGACACTACATAATGATCAAGGGATCAATCCAAGAAGATGATATAGCAATTATAAATATATATGCACCCAACACAGGAGCACCTCAATGCATAAGGCAACTGTTAACAGCTTTAAAAGAGGAAATCAACAGTAACACAATAATAGTGGGGGACTTGAACACCTCACTTACACCAATGGACAGATCATCCAAAATGAAAATAAGTAAGGAAACAGAAGCTTTAAATGACACAATAGACCAGATAGATTTAATGGATATTTATAGGACATTCCATCCAAAAACAGCAGATTACACTTTCTTCTCAAGTGCACATGGAACATTCTCCAGGATAGATCACATCTTGGGTCACAAATCAAGCCTCAGTAAATTTAAGAAAATTGAAATCATATCAAGCATCTTTTCTGACCACAACGCTATGAGATTAGAAATGAAGTACAGGGAAAAAAACATAAAAAACACAAACACATGGAGGCTAAACAATATGTTACTAAATAACCAAGAGATCACTGAAGAAGAAATCAAAGAGGAAATCAAAGAATACCTAGAGACAAATGACAATGAAAACACGATGATCCAAAACCTATGGGATGCAGCAAAAGCAGTTCTAAGAGGGAAGTTTATAGCTATACAAGCCTACCTCAAGAAACAAGAAAAATCTCAAATAAACAATCTAACCTTGCACCTAAAGGGACTAGATAAAGAAGAACAAACAAAACCCAAAGTTAGCAGAAGGAAAGAAATCATAAAGATCAGAGCAGAAATGAATGAAATAGAAACAAAGAAAACAATAGCAAAGATCAATAAAACTAAAAGCTGGTTCTTTGAGAAGATAAACAAAATTTATAAACCATTAGCCAGACTCATCAAGAAAAAGAGGGAGAGTACTCAAATCAATAAAGTTAGCAATGAAAAAGGAGAAGTTACAACAGACACCGCAGAAATACAAAACATCCTAAGAGACTACTACAAGCAACTCTATGCCAATAAAATGGACAATCTGGAAGAAATGGACAAATTCTTACAGAGGTATAACCTTCTGAGACTGAACCAGAAAGAAATAGAAAATAGGAACAGGCCAATCACAAGTAATGAAATTGAAACTGATTAAAAATCTTTCAACAAACAAAAGTCCAGGACCAGATGGCTTCACAGGTGAATTCTGTCAAACATTTAGAGAAGAGCTAACACCCTCCTTCTCAAACTCTTCCAAAAATTGCAGAGGAAGGAACACTCTCAAACTCATGCTGTGAGGCCACCATCACCCTGATACCAAAACCAGACAAAGATACTACAAAAAATGAAAATTACAGACCAATATCACTGATGAATATAGATGCAAAAATCCTCAACAAAATACTAGCAAACAGAATCCAACAACACATTAAAAGGATCATACACCATGATCAAGTGGGATTCATCCCAGGGATGCAAGGATTCTTCAATATACACAAATCAAACAGTGTGATACACCATATTAACAAATTGAAGAATAAAAACAATATGATCATCTCAATAGATGCAGAAAAAGCTTTTGGCAAAATTCAACACCGATTTATGATAAAAAACTCCAGAAAGCGGGCATAGAGGGAACCTACCTCAACATAATAAAGGCCATATACGACAAACCCACAGCAAACATCATTCTCAATGGTGAAAAACTGAAAGCATTTCCTCTAAGATCAGGAACAAGACAAGGATGTCCACTCTCACCACTATTTTTCAACATAGTTTTGGAAGTCCTAGCCACGGCAATCAGAGAAGAAAAAGAAAAGGAATACAAATTGGAAAAGAAGAAGTAAAACTGTCACTCTTTGCAGATGACATGATACTATACATAGAGAATCCTAAAGATGCCACCAGAAAACTACTAGAGCTAATTAATGAATTTGGTAAAGTTGCAGGATACAAAATTAACGCACAGAAATCTTGTGCATTCCTATACACTACTGATGAAAAATCTGAAAGAGAAATTAAGGAAACACTTCCATTTACCATTTCAACAAAAGGAATAAATACCTAGGAATAAACTCACCTAGGGAGACAAAAGACCTGTATGTGGAAAACTATAAGACACTGATGAAAGAAATTAAAGATGATACCAACAGATTGAGAGATATACCATGTTCTTGGATTGGAAGATTCAATATTGTGAAAATGACTATACCACCCAAAGCAATCTACAGATTCAATGCAATCCCTATCAAATTACCAATGGCATTTTTTACAGAACTAGAACAAAAAATCTTAAAATTTATATGGAGACACAAAAGACCCCGAATAGCCAAAGCAGTCTTGCGGGAAAAAAAACGGAGCTGGAGGAATCAGGCTCCCTGATTTCAGACTATACTACAAAGCTACAGTAATCAAGACAATATGGTACTGGCACAAAAACAGAAACATAGATCAGTGGAACAAGATAGAAAGCCCAGAGATAAACCCACGCACCTATGGTCAAGTAATCTATGACAAAGGAGGCAAGGATATACAATGGAGAAAAGACAGTCTCTTCAATAAGTGGTGCTGGGAAAACTGGACAGCTACATGTAAAAGAATGAAATTAGAACACTACCTAACACCATACACAAAATTAAACTCAAAATGGATTAGAGACCTAAATGTAAGACCGGACACTATAAAACTCTTACAGGAAAACATAGGAAGAACACTCTTTGACATAAATCACAGCAAGATCCTTTTTGATCCACCTCGTAATGGAAATAAAAACAAAAATAAACAAATGGGACCTAATGAAACTTCAAAGCTTTTGCACAGCAAAGGAAACCATAAACAAGATGAAAAGACAACCCTCAGAATGGGAGAAAATATTTGCAAACGAATCAACCGACAAAGGATTAATCTCCAATATATATAAACAACTCATGCAGCTCACTATTAAAAAAACAAACAACCCAATCGAAAAATGGGCAGAAGACCTAAATAGACATTTCTCCAAAGAAGACATACAAATGGCCAAGAAGCACATGAAGAGCTGCTCAGCATCACTAATTATTAGAGAAATGCAAATCAAAACTACAATGAGGTACCACCTCACACCAGTTAGAATGGGCATCATCAGAAAATCTACAAACAACAAATGCTGGAGAGGGTGTGGACAAAAGGGAACCCTCTTGCACTGTTGGTAGGAATGTAAATTGATACAGCCACTATGGAGAACAGCATGGAGGTTCCTTAAAAAACCAAAAATAAAATTATCATATGATCCAGCAATCCCACTACTGGGCATATATCTAGAGAAAACCATAATTCACAGACACATGCACCCCAATGTTCATTGCTGCACTATTTACAACAGCCAGGTCATGGAAGCAACCTAAATGCCCATCGACAGATGAATGGATAAAGAAGATGTGGTACATATATACAATGGAATATTACTCAGCCATAAAAAGGAACAAATTTGGGTCATTTGTTGAGACGTGAATGGATGTAGAGACTGTCATACAGAGTGAAGTAAGTCAGAAGAGAAAAACAAATATTGTATATTAACGCATATATGTGGATCCTAGAAAAATGGTACAGATGAACCGGTTTGCAGGGCAGAAATTGAGACACAGATGTAGAGAACAAATGTATGGACACCAAGGGGGGCAAGCAGCCGGGGGATGGGGGTGGTGGTGTGATGAACTGGGCGATTGGGATTGACATGTAAACACTGATGTGTATAAAATTGATGACTAATAAGAACCTGCTGTATAAAAAAATAAAATTAAAAATTAAAACAAAAAAGAATTAGGGAAAGAAATATAGTGAGACATAAGATTCCAACCATTAGATTCTAGGTCCCATTAAAACTAGAATGAAGTAGACTGGTAAAATGTGAACTCAGTATAATTGATACCCTAGTTTTGTTTAGGTGTGAGTAGTATTGTTAGGGTTCCCGCTCCAACTCCCTGTCTGAGAAATACTAAGGTATTTATATAAAGTTTAAGGGACAGATATTTTTGGAAGTAGGACTATTCAGCCATCTGTTTCTAGGCCACTAGGACACGATAGCCGATTATACATCTTCCCAAGTCCTTTTTTGTCCCTTATTGGTGGGGGAGGAAGCTTTCCTGCAACAGATCTAGAATGTCACAGCCCATCCCTGATCTCCAGCAGAAGATTAACACAGCCTTGGCTGAGTTAAGGTCAAAGTGGCTGAGCTCAAGTCAGGCTCTTTCATCTAAGTACCCTATTGCCCTGTCTACCTCCAGCAGTAAGATCCTATCCCCCTTCCCCCAATGTAAGAGTAAAGTACCTCCTAACAAAACATGTAAGGGTGTAAGGCATATGCCCAAGCCTCTAGGAAAGACGGAGCAAAGAGCCTCCTGGATGGAGCAGTATAGTGCATCTTGATCATTTTCTCCCATCCCTACCACCCACCTTCTCATTTGTGGCCAATAGATGGGAAGGCAAGTGTGAGAACATTGCATCTCATGGTCAGACATACGGATGCTTTCTAGTCATGTAGTAACTGTTTTAACATTGACAAACTGCCAAGCTAACAGCAGTTGTACTATTTTATATTCTCACCAACAGTGTATGCAAGTTCCAGTTTCTCTACCTCAACACTTGTTGTCTTCACTATAGTCAACCTAATAAGTGATATTTGCACACTGCCTATGTCAGTTCATTTGGGTCCTTCAGTGGTATGTGTGGCCCTTTCTCTCTATCCCTGTCTTTACTGCCTGTCAACCGTGCCCTGAACACTACTCCTAAGAGTTTGCCTGATGCTTTTATTGGTAGCAGCTAAAGCTGATCAGGTGCTGTCTTATAATACAGGTCTACTGATGAAATTTAGTATTTGGCAGCACCTTTCTAAAGATTTTCCAAAATTAGATGCCTTGTTTCATTGTAGATCAGCACTGAAAAGTCACCTTTTGTGATCTGATGGCGAACACTAACTTTGAACCACAGATTTCTCAGAGAACAAGCTATTTCCTTTATTAGTAAACTCGTATGACCTATTCAATTTTTATTTCTATAACTAAGTCTTACAAAGTTTTGTCATTAGTACCTCTATAATATCCTCCATTTGGCCTCTTAGCCCACAAAACCTAAAGTATTTACTACCTGGACCTTTGTAGAAAGGGTTGCTGACCTCTTTTCTAAGAGGAAAAAACCATGGAACAATTCTAAGCCTGCTCCAATATTAGCAATGTATTGCATTAAATATAGTATCTAATTTTCACCTCTAGAAGATAGTATAAGATCTCACCCAAACCCAGGCAGGCAGAATATTGCATTTGAAAATGTGACCATAAGCCAAATCCAAAGTGAGGCCATTTAAACTTAAGGAACAAAAACCTGGCAAGAGGCAATTCAGGCTGGAAGGAGTTGTAAGCCCAAAGCTCAACATGCTTAGCTAATCCGGCTGCCTTCATTCACCATTAAGTGGTCTCTTGTGGTTTCCCCTAAGCCTCTCCTCACTAACCATTTCCAAAGTGAAGATTCAGTCATTAAGCAGGTTGTGGAGACACCACATGTGAATGAGCAGACAGGCAGGGGAGGTACTGTCATATCACAGCCCCTGCAGCCTTATTCACTAGCACAACTATATTTTCAGCTTAAGTGTTAATTCCAGAAGTTAGCTACGATAGTTACTTACAAGACTAGCTTACTTGAATTGACAGGTCAGGTGGTAGGAATTAAGACTTGCTTAAAAAAGACTTAGTGACTGACAGTGAACGTAACAAGTATATCTCAAAGAAACCAACGGATCAGACTTTCTCCACGAGACTGGATGTTTGGTCTTGATACTATGGCATTGATTTAAAAAGGCAGATTCAATTCCATGTCACCTTTTACTCCACTCTGTGAGTTACAGATGTTATAGCCTCCTATGTTCATGGAATATCAGTGAGAAGGCATAGATATGACAGAAGGAGCCATCATCTTTAGATGTTTGGACACAGCAAAGTATCCCCAGAAGTTGGCTTTGAGAAGTCAGATTTATATATCCCTCGCTACAGATGGATTACACGTCTAGTTAAGATTGTTGTAGCCCCTAGAATACCCAGGAAGTTCTTAAAGTTCAGAAACAAAAGCAAATATGTAGCCCAAAGATGATATTTCAGAGAGGTCAGGGAAGCATAGATTTAATATTCTCGAGACTGTAGAGAATTCAGGAAAGTCTACAAGGTCACTGATGTCCAATCTGAGGCCAGGAGATTGGAAGCCCAGTGTTTGACCACAGCAGTGATTATGGTCAGGATAGAAGGAGTAATACCACCAGCAGTGGTTCTGTAAGTACAACTGCAGAGGTTAGAATTTCCCACTTTTATGTCTGTTCAAAATATCTAAACTGGGCTTCCCTGGTGGCGCAGTGGTTGGGAGTCTGCCTGCCGATGCAGGGGACACGTGTTTGTGCCCCGGTCCGGGAAGATCCCACATGCCGCCGAGCGGCTGGGCGCATGAGCCATGGCCACTGAGCCTGCGCGTCCGGAGCCCCGCAATGGGAGAGGCCACAGTGGTGAGAGGCCCGCGTACCGCAAGAAAAAAATAAAAAGTCTAAACTAAGTGTTAGAGTAGAAAAAGAGATAATGTTCAACCTTGAGGGTAAGAAATCATTAATACCCAAATCACAAGTCATAATGGGATGAGACTAGAGAAGGACTGAGCTGAAATATTTAGGCTTGTTTTTTCATATCAGAACTAGACTAGTGACTGGAAAGGAGATCAGCACTAGAAAGTGACAAGGGACATCTGTAAGACACAGGGAACTCCTACCAATGGAAGGAGAATGCCAATAGGAGATTAAATGCATCAATTGGTAGTTCAGGAAAGGGAGAGAATGATTTATACAGTTTTACTAATCAGAAATACAATGTTATAGTGATCATCGTTCACTATCAAGTTAAGTCTGCATTCTGATGGAGATGAGGTAGGAGCACTGCCAGCTGTGAGGAGCGGTTGTACTTAGTAACGTGCAATGCCCCTGTGCCCAGGAAGACCACTTAGACCCCAGACACGATGCATTGAGAGGCCATTGGTTCTTCATAGCATAGGCAAAGATGTGATCAGCACTGGATGCCTGCTCTGCCACTAGGACTGCCTCAACTCGCAGCAGAAGTGTGGCTAAGTCTCAGAAGTCTGACTGGGACAGGAGCATAATGTCATTCATGTAGGTCAGCACACTAACCACCGTTTCCCAGCATAAGCTCCCTCTCCCTAGCATAGGAATTTCCCCCAGATGTGAGCTTCTAGTTCTGTCCCCACCCTGCACCAGAATGGGGTGGGAATGCCTGCAAATCTCAAGTGCTGCTTCTGGGGTAGCCCATGAGCTAAATGCAAGCCAGACAGCCCTGCCTGGGGCCCACACCAGCCCCCCTCATCAGCTCTGGGTAAGAGTTCTTCTAGATTCACAGCACACACTGCAAACTCTGACCCAGCTTTCCAAAGCCATGTGTTGTCTCAGATCAGTTTGGCATTTGATGTCCTTATGATGGCCACACATTCCTGAAGCTTCTATAGGAGTCTAGGAAGTACTAGACATCAAGTTTTGACATAGCGGGAATAATCCAGATCAGGCCACTTAGTTTGTAGTAACAAGACCCCAAACCAAATTCATGTGTACCATGGGCAAGAACTGGCCTTCTACATGTTCATGAACTCACCTGTCTTTAAATTCAACTCGAGTCAGAGTCCCTGGAGTTACTAATTTGGTACCTTGCTTCATGTCTCACCCAGAACTCAGGTAAACAGGGTCAGCAGGGAACACTACGTCCTCTGAATAAACCGACCTGAGGCCAGCTCTATCCAAGAGAGAGACGATCTTCCCTACACTGACCTGAGAGGTTTTAATCCCAGACAAAAGGTCATGGGCAAAAACATATCCAAAAGTTCTCTTAAAAGTAAGGGAAACAAAGGAGCCAGGTACTCTACAGAGTCAGGGTGGGGGAGGCTTTGGGGGGTGGACAGCTCGCCTGCCCCAGTGGGGAGCCTCCACCTTAGGAACAAGCCAAGCACTATTGGGGCTCCAATAGTCTTACTCTGGTGTGCCCAAGTTAGAGCCTGCAGTCTACACTGGGGCTGGGGAAGGAGCGAGCCCCACCTCTCCCGACTATCACACATACAATTACAGCTCTGTCTCAGGCTTGAAAGGGAGGCTCCACCCCCAAGAGGCCCAAAGACAGCCTGGAGCACTTAGGGTCCTTTATGCTACTTAAAGGTCCATGCAATCCAGGGTGAGAACCGCAGCATGCAGGGATGTTCCATGACCAGCCGAAGAAAGTTATTCAGTTGAAAACCAGCTCTATCATGTGAGGAGCTTAAGTCATTGCTCAACAGTCTGGAGGGAGAGAAAGCACTAGAATCAGATTCAGATTTTGGAATTATCAGATAGGAAACTTAAAATAACTAATTAATATGTCAAGGGCTCAGATAGAAAAAGGCAATATGCAGGAACAGAGGGGTAACATAAGATGGAAATTCTAGAAAGGTCCAAGAGGAAATGATAGAGATCAAACACACTGATAGAAGTTAAGAATGCCTTTGATGGGCTCACCAGTAGATCAGATACTGCTGAGGACAGGAATGAGAGCTTGAAGATATGTCAACATAAGCTTCTCAAATGCAATGAGGAAAAGGAAAACTTGACTCAGATCCCTGACCAGCAGGTCTTCAGTTAGTCTTTTCCCCCATAGATCCAGAAGCAAGCATTCTGAGTAAGAAGCTTCCTGGACCAACTGTGCATCAGATTCTCTGTCCCCGAGGCATCCAAGTCCTGCCTGCGGACAATGGGCAGAACAGCAGAGCCTTCCCCTGTCCTCCAGAGATCACTACCTCGCTGGCTGGACCTGGGAACCAGGCTGGGTTTACACTGCCAAGCCTGGGTTCTGGCTCAGGTCAGTGCTAGCCTCTCTGCCAGCCTCCTTTCTTGGCACAGGAGGTACGCAGGCCCTGGATCCATGTCCTTGTCACTTTCCCCATAGTTGCAGCATGTTCTTCATTTCCTAGCGTCCTATGCTGCTGCCCAGTCTCCAGCATGTCCTGATGCCCTAAGAGCTCTTGAAGGCGATGAGCTGTTAGAAACACAGATCTGCTCCTCTCCGTCGTGAGAACTCTGACACGGGAGCATATTCTAGGTGGCCAGCCGCCCTAGCCTTGTCAGTCCCTTTCTGAAGCTTCCTCGCCTGCAAGCTGAAGTATGGAAGGCCCTGCTGCATTTTAGAAAGCCATTGCAGTTATCCCCACATAAGCCAGGTAACTCTTCTGCTCCAAGCCCTGCCTGTCCAAGATGGCCCCAGATAGACCTTATGCTACTACTTCACATAGCCTCTTGTGGAAGCAAGAACAGGCTAGACAGTCAAGAGTCACCAAGAGTGGTGCCAGAAGTCTTAGTTGGCAGAGTTTAACCTGGATTCCCTACCCAAGTCAACACCCATGCTCCACAACAGGAGTTTGCCCTTGTCAGTAGAGCAGCATCTTAGACTCATCTGTGATCTGACTGTTTTGGGGTTTTTTTTGGTTATGCCAGGTCTTAGTTGTGGCAGGTGGGCTCCTTAGTTGCAGCATGCATGTGGGATCTAGTTCCCTGATCAAGTTCGAACCCGGGCCGCCTGCATTGGGAGCTCAGAGCCTTAACCACTGCACCACCAGGGAAGTCCCTGATCTGACTTGAAAAGCTAGTCATTCTGAAGAGTCAGGAGAAACCAGGTGAGAATTCAGAATGAAAGTTTCAGTACCACTGGAAGTTAGAGCTCAGTCTTTTTACAAAAAACAAATGATTTTTCTCCCCCAGGAATTGGGAAGAGACAGAACTGAGAGAAGCTAAGGGACCCGGGTCTTTTGAGTAGGCATCAAGATGCTGTGATGTGGGGTTCAGGAACAGGACCAGGAGGTCCAGGCAGTGCCTAGTATACATGTAAGCATGAGGGCAAGTGCCTAATGTAACCCGAGCCTAGAAGGGACTTGGGAATAGGAACATCTTCTGTGACAGACACAGGTACCCACCAATAGGGACCAGGGATGTTCATACTGCTTGCAAACTTTTTCTATTAGTCTACCCTGACTTGATCTAGGGTGTGTTTCTGATCTTATTCACTGATCATCTCTGCCCCCTTCCCCAGCAGCATCAGGAAAAAGCCCACAAGGTCTAGTTAAACTAGCCTTGACCTTCCTTCTCCATGGCAAGACTGAGTCCTACCTGTTCTCTTGGAGTTGTTAGGTGGAGAAACAGGCAGATAGGGGATCAATCCTTCCATAGTCTCCAGAGACACTGGCACCTGGCCTAGACCCTACCCCTCTTCCTCCATGCTGTCCTACACTGGGAGACACCTGCTGGGTAACAGTCTCCTCCAATTCCCAAAGCAGCTCCCCCAGCTCACAGCCATGCTTCCTGTCTGTCCTCCCCAGTATTGTAGCCTCCAGCCCCGGAGGACATTGACCATCCTCCTTTCTCAGGGTAACAGGTTTATTAGCAAGATCCAGGGGTCATTAACCACCTTCATGACTCAAGTCACTTCCTTTCATCCATACGGCAGGGACTTGTGGGATCGTGTCAAGCATAGTCAAACTCATGAGGAAGAGAGAAAGGGACAGAAGTTAAGGTGGCCAGGAATTTCCCAAATAAGACAAGCCCAGATGTCTAAGTACAAACTTCAAGCTAAGTAGATTAAGAATGTAGGCATGTCAATTTTGGCAAGTGGTATAAATCCCCCCAAAAATCAGCCAAGAACCGTATTAAGGATCATAGCTGACTTCCCCAGAGTGACAGAAGCCAAGAGATAGTTGGAACATTTGACAGTGTACAGGGCAGGAGTAAACCCAGAGCTCTACTGGCAAAGACATCCTTCTAAACTTAAAGATGAAATAAAGATATTAAGACAAAAGCTGGAAATGTCACCAGCAGACTCACAGTAAATACTGAATTTGGCCAGAAGGCAAATGATTCCAGATGGAATCCCAAATACGTAGAAGGAGTGAAGTACCCAGGAAAGGTATAGTCAGAAAAGCCAAGATTCAGAGGAAGCAGTAGGAACATGTAAGCAAAGCTGGAAGAACCTAGTTGGAGCACAGCAAACCGTGGGTGAGGTTGAGCTACATATTCAAGTAGTCAGTTACTAGAACTACTTTCCACCCCAGGATTAGACACTGTAACAAACCTCATGTCTTTTAACACAGAGGACTGAAAGCCTGCCACAGCAGTAAAGGCAGTTTAGTCCTTTGGATCCTGCAAAAAGGACTTTGGATCTTCCAAAGAAGAGTTGTACAGGCAAGTCCTTATACCGTGCCCTGGGTTTTGCCATTGGTCCACCACCTGTCTTTGACCAGGAAATGACACCAGGAGTGGGGCTGGTTGTCCTCACAGCTTCTCAAACACTCCAGTGACCTAAGACATCAGAAAAAGTAAAGAAGAGAGCCAGGAAAAGACTGGCATTATGATCAAGGGCAGAGAGCCTTCCCAGTGAGGCAGGGAAAGCAAGCAGTACTTTCCAAAAACACCGTTAAAAGGACAGTACAGGAAAACAAAGACCTAGGAACTCCACAATGGACTTAGTACATTATTATTTGTTTAGCTGCTATTTGCTAGGACTGCCAGAACCAGCGCAGTTAAATTTGTAATCAACTGATACCCTTTATTGAGCTCTTTGGGAAATACAGGGATTGGGTCAAGTTCCTGCTCTTACAGTGGTGTTCCCAGTGGCTAGCTCCCTCCATCAGGATCAGACCCAGGAAGAATAAGCTAACCGAAGACCCGGGCAGCCACAGGGTGGGGGCTGATGTGACCTGGAGAGGGTGTGGCTCTTCCAGAATAGGAGGCAGCCTGGTGTCTGTGGAGGAGTTCGGAATCAAGGTAGTTGGAATCCTTTTTCTGCTTCTCCACTATTACTCTGGGAGGGAGCTTGCGTCATACCTGCAGCAACTCAATTTTCTAGGTCAGGTGTCTCCAGGAATAAAATCAGGACCTGGCAGAATCCATGGGCCAAGGAAGAATCGGTGGGGAACTGCTTGGCAAGGGACCATCCCCCCTCTGCTACTCTCTCCCCCATGGCTGGGGGTTTACAGTTTGACTGTTCTATTGCCGCTTATGGCTGGCGGGCAAGGGCAGGCTCTGCCCTAAGAAAGCCTTTTGTGGAGTCAAGAGTGATTAGCTGCTTTCTCAGCATCCAAGTGCTTCACCCTAGAGCTCATCTTCCCTCCCACCCTGAGCTCAGTGAGCCCTTTGAGGACTGGTGTCTGTCCTCCCTGCATAGGTATTGCTGGAAATAGCCAATACCTCCAGGGATAATGAGCTCAAGCCAAGTGCGACTATTTCAAGACAGTTAACTGCATCAGATTGCAGAGGTAGAAACAACACCGTTAAAGTCTTTGGTCTGTTCTATTAAGTGTTCACCTAGGCATGAAGATAGTTAAAATGAAGGGTATGTCTAAGAGACTGGACTTAGCTAAGGAACAAGCAAACTTACTTGGAGTCTGGATTGAAAAACCCCCCAGAAGGAAAGGTCAAATGTAGGTAAAAAAAAAAAAGCCAAGATGTGGAAGTTGGACAAACCAATGGCTATGACGAAGGAGTCTTAGAGGCAGTAATGTCTGAAGCGAACTCTCAAGGTCTAGAGATATTGAGGACAGAATGAAGAGGCCCATAGAGAAGGGAGAGGTAAGGAAACCAAGCTCTACAAGAGTCAGCTCTGATAGTCTTACACTTCAGAGTCTTCTTAGACTAGAGTCAAAAGCTAGAGGAAGCCATGTCACATCAGACCAGAGTCACACTCACTCTACAGTGAGCGTGGGTAGAGGAGTAAGGCCAGGCTCTGAGGAGGTGGCCTTCCAGAGAAGGGAGCTAGGAGGGTGGCTCTCCAAGTACAGAGGGAAAGCTGGGGACCCTGCCTCTGCAGCGGGGACAGCATCCAGACCCCTGAGCGAGGGCCCATCACAACCACACAATGGTCCGAGAAGCTTGTCCTGGGCTACGATAGGAGCACCTCAACTCCTTTTCACAGCTGCAGAGATGACAGGAGGTGGTGGTGCCAGAATTGCTTCCCTCCCAGCCCTCGGGGCCCTAGCTGCTGGCTGGAGACCTGGAAGGGACAGGGCAGCCCAACTGAGGCTTGACCTCAGCCCTCAGTCTCATATCTACCATGGCCTGGCCTCTCCTCAAAGAGGGGGACAGTAACATCCTGCATTGCTGTGATGGAGAGGAGACCCTTTTCCCACCTGCAGCCTGTATTCCTACTACTACCCACCCCGTCCCCACTCAGTGAGGCAGGGCCACGTTGGCCCTCCCTCCCGCCAGGGATCAGCCAGGGTCTGGTCTCTCCTCACAGCAGCCTCTCCTGCTAGACTAAAGGCCTCAAGGCAGAGTAGGACCCATCCCGTTCATCCTTGGCACTGGCACCTGTTGTAGAGCCAGGATCCCACTACATGGATGAGGGAACCTCGGAGGCGCAGTGGGGTAGTGAGAAGGATGTGTTCCCACCACACGGCTCACTGGTTGGAGGGGGCCAGGTCACCTAAGTTCTGCTTAAGACCGTCAGCCCAGCTTGTGAGTTTTCCCAAGTCCTTTCCCACCCAGCCACAGCTGGTTCACATGTTATGCCCAGGGAATCTAGAACCATTTACAACTTCCCCAAAGTCAGAGGGCCTGCTCTGTGCTGGGGACAATTGGGTTAGGGGACAGAGAACCCCACCTGGTGTTTGAGGGCTCTCCTGCCAAGGAGGCATATACGAACAGCATGGCCCAGGGCAGTGACAGAGCATTGCTAAGGCAACAGTAAGGCATCCGCATGAGGGATCCTGTGGCCTGGCCTCCCCTCTACCAGGCCCTCTGGTTCTAGTTCCTTCACCAGGAGCCACAGCTTAAGAACCTGTCTGAGCAGGTCTTGAGTGTATCCAGCTGAGGTGATGTTTCCTGGCTTCAGCCCAGACATAAGGAAAGCCTCAGGCCACTAGTACAGGCTTCCAAGCTTCGGGGCCCCCCGGCCACAAGCTCGTTTTCCCCGGGTGGCACCTGAAGACAGAATAAGAAGGTTCTGCCTACCTGGATTTTGGAATAGCAGATTGTGCAAGACTGGGGGTCCCACACGGGAGGCTGCACGTAGGACCTGGGCCTCTGCAGGGCCCTTCGTGTCAAGCACACAGGCACTGAGCTTTCACCCGTTGGCTCCTTCCTGAGCCACAGACCAAGCCAGACTGATGCTAGGTTGAGATTCTCCCGACAGACCCCAGGGGTTCAGGTGAAACAGAGGCTGCTAGGGGATTTCACGGCCACCTGGCCATTGGCTCCCTAGCAAGGCAGGCAGTTACTTAGAGCCCCTTGTCTCCTTCCCAAAACCCAGCCCTGCTCAAAGAAGGCCCTCAGGTCTAACAGCCGGGCCCAAAGCATGTGATCCAAGTGCAACAGTGTCCTCCTCTGGGATCCTGCCTGTTACATTACCTGGACATCTGAAGCAGCAGCTCAAGGCAGCCCTCCCAAGAGCAGAGATGCAGGACCTGGGGGCATCAGTCTCATTTCACCCACTAAGGCAAAGACTCTGCCTCTTTCCCCAGCCAACCACCCAGGGTCTGCCCAGCCCAGGAACTCAAGCCCAGGCCTCCATAGGAGATTAGTCTTCCCCAAGCACCTGGAGTCCAGGGCTGACCAGGTACTGCAGTCAGCAGCCACTCCCTCCATCATGGGGCATCTGTTCCAGCCACACTCCAAGGCCAACATCAGGTTCCCGTCCAGCCCAGGCCACAGGTGCTGGCCCAAGCTTCAGCTTCCCTTCTCCCCCCGATTCCACTCTTTGTCAGGTGGAAACCGTGCACAGCTGTGCCCTGAGGGCTTCTCACCCCACCAGTTCTTTCCACCTAAGTGTCAGGAGGCCCCTAACTAGGCTGCTGGGCTGAGCAACAGATCTACGCTCTGTCCTCTAGTCAGGACTGCCCGAGAACTTCTTCCCCTGGGGAAGGTTGCCAGGCCCTGTCCAACTGAAGCAGGAAGGGGGTGGGGGCAGAGTGCTGGCAGAGGCAGGATCCAGGATGTATACCCAGGCTAGCGGCCTCCCACCCTGAGCACTGGCCACTAGATAACACCACGCTGAGGTCAGGCTGGCTCTGAGAGTTCCCACACAGCCCTTAACTCAAACCCAAGTCAGAGAGGCATAGCCAGTCACAGGGCAGTTATCTTCTCCCAGCCCAAAGCAAGCACATCACCTGGAGAGGCAACCTTCAGCCCCGCAATCAGGATACCAAGTCCGGCGGTCCAAGCCTTCAATCAGACCTTCATCTTCATCAGTCACCAGTGTGCATGTGTTCCCTAGATCATGGCTCTCCTAGAGTCAGGAGTCCCCTCCAGACCCAGCCAGGTATGGCCACCTCCCAGTCCAGGCAGTACTCCTTACCCATGGCCATGGGCCAAGGGGGTTACTGGCTTCACATAGATCTCTTTAACCCCTCACTGGAGGCCTGCTTTGGTCTGGAGTTGCGTGAGTGGAGATGTGTCCCGCAAGCGTTCTGCTAGGCCTTGAGGAGGCATGGCGGCAGTCAGCAGGCGCGTCTGGCAATCCAGCTAAGGCTCGGTGTGAAGGTTTTTATACGGCCCTGATCTTGCTGCTGCTTCTAGAACTGTGGTTCTCAAGCCTTTAACATACATTAGAATCACCTGGAAGGCTTGTTAAAACATGATTGCTGGGCCCCATCCCCAGAGTTTCTGATTCAGTAGGTCAGGGGTAAGGCCAGAGAGTTTGCATTTTAAAGATGTTTCCGAGTGGTACCAATATTGCTAGTGTGAGGCCCGCACATTGAGAACCACTGTTCTAGAGTTGTCAGAAATGAAAAGGACCTGTGCCTCCCCCTTGAATGAAGGTGCAGGTGGAGCTGGGTTTATCTGAATAGTTTTAGTGCTTTGGGGTTGATCCTCGGGATTGGATGAGGAGAGTGGCCTGCCTTGGTCTTGAAGGCCTTTGGGGCCCCTAGCGTTAGCAAACGGCAGGGTACTGATGTCTCTTGGGAATGAACCTGTATCTTTCCTAATTCTGGGCTTCGTGGAGTGGATTCACAGCAGATGGGAGAAGATAGGGAGAAGAAAAGGGTATGGGGAGTGTGGGGAGCACGTCTGGGAATCAGAGCAGCTGGGTCTCAGGCCCAGGTCTGCCGCCAGCTCCCTCAAGGACACCGGTAAGTCACTTGCTGGGCTTGGACCACATCTGTCATTGGTTCAGCTTTATCGAGCACCTGTTGTGTGGTGGGCACTTGCTGCGTGCTGGGAGGTGCAGTAAAAGATACGACCTTTTGCCGGGAGGAGTTTGCAGCCTGGTGGGGGAGTGACAGGAAAACAGGGGCAAACGCTGGGAGCAGTGGGGAGGCCCCTCCTGTTGCCCACAGACCTGAAGAGAAGGAAAGGCAGCCAGAGGGGAAGGCCGGCCCAGTCATTCTCAGGCAAGCTGTCTCCCCAGCTCTGGAAAACAAGCTCACCAGCTTTCAGGGTAAGAGGTGATACTTAAATTAGATGCAAAATCAAGCTTTTAAAACTTCTCCTCCCTGCCCTGGTGAGGTTCATTCTGAGGCAGATTGCGGGTGAAGTGTTTTATCGTTTATACAAACTTAGTTTGCCAAGTGTCTTGGAGGTTAAGACACTGAGGCCCAGGCTCCATCCCAGACCAATTGAAGCAGGCTCTCTGGGGGCAGGACCCAGGCATCAGGAGGTTTTCTGCTCAGAGCCCTTGGTTGGTTGGAGAATCACTGGCCTAGATTAGGAGGAAAAGAGAGACCAGCAGGGACGGGGCAGTTCCGGTCAAGGGGAGGCAGCGCAGACAGGGGACCTGGAAAGGTGAACCTCCCAGTATGACTACTGGAGTGGGGAGGAGGGAGAGAGGGTGGAAAGATGGTTTTGCAAAGGGCCTTCCCTGAGAAACTGAAGGGTTCAGCGTTTACTTCATGGCCAGCGGGGAGCCACCGAAAATCTCTGAGGAGGGGCACGATGTAATGAAAGCTGAGTAATCGGCCTCAGCTTCCTCCGGCCTCCTCTCTCCCTCCTAGACATTACTGTTTCTATCATGTGATAAAAAGGAAAGGGCTCGGGCCTCAGGAGCCCGTCCAGTTAGCGGATGCAGCCAACAGGATGCAGGGACACTCCAAACCAAGAGATCAGAGGATGGCAACCATCAGAGCTGACTCCTGCCCCTTCACCATCATTAAAGTTTTCTGTGTGGCCTTGGGCAAGTGGGTTAGCGTCTCTGAGCTTAGTGGTCAAAGATGGCTCTCCTGCCTGCCCGGAATATAAACAGCGTGCAGAAGTGTGCTTTGAAAAGTTGAAAGCCGGGTCCGGAAGCAAGGTATCAATACATTTAGTATCCTTTGCTGAGCCCAGCTGCGGCCGGGGGTGCTGGTGGGGGAGGGAGGGCAGGGAATCCAGATGATTGGGAGAACATTTGAACAGATCACTTCCTGTTAAGGCCCAAACCTGGGAAAAAGCGGGTGGAGTGAACACATCTATTTTTCATGATCCCAAGCTCGAATATGAGAAGACAGTAGCAGGGGTGATATGGGATAGAAAGCAGATGAAACATTGATAAGAACCAGATGAATATTGCAGGAGGGGCCAGGCCGCAGGTGTGGAGACAGGACCCTAAGGTGCCCCTCTCAGACTCAGCTTACCTGGAAAAATACAATTGCACTTGTGGCTTTAAGAGGAACTAAGGGGCTGGGGCTGGAGCAGGGGGTTATGATGAAGAGTTTCCTCTTCAGAATTCAAGCCTGTTTTTCTGTGTGACCTGGACACATGGTGTCATCTCTCTGGGCCTCATTAGAGCTACTTTACCTGTTCCCCTAATTTGGCTAGAACTGAGACCTTTGCTTGGGTTATTAACACATTGCTTTGATCAAGTTGGCATCAATGTAGGTCAAGTTAGCATCAATGTAGGTCTATGTGGTGTAAACTGGGAAGATGAGTCTAAAATGAGTGATGAGAAATAAAAAAATTTTTTCACTGCTTTTTTAAAATTGAGGTATAGTTGATGTACACTATTATATGTTTCAGGTGTGCAACATAGTGATTCACAATTTTTAAAGGTTATACTCCATTTATAGTTATTATAAAATGTTGGCTGTATTCCCTGTGTTGTACAATACAGCGTTGTAGCTTATTTATTTTATCCATAGTAGTTTGTATCTCATAATCCGCTACCCCTGTCTTGTCCCTCCCCCTTTCCTCTCCCCACTGGTAACTACTAGTTTGTTCTCTGTGTCTGTGAGCCTGTTTCTTTTTTGTCACATTTACTAGTTTGTTTTATTTTTTAGATTCTGCATATAAGCGATATCATACAGTATTTGTCTTTCTCTGTCTGACTTATTTCACTTAGCATAATACACTCCAAGGTCATCCGTGTTGTTGCAAATGGCAAAATTTCCTTCTTTTTATGGCTGAGTAGTATTCCACTGGGTGTGTGGTGTGTGCATGTGTGTGTATATATATATATATATATATATATATAAAATTTCACATCTTTATTCATTCATCTGTTGATGGACACTTAGGTTGCTTCCATATCTTGGCCATTATAAATAATACTGCTATAAACATTGGGGCGCGTATATCGTTTTGAATTTGTGCTTTTGTTGTTTTTTTCCCCTTCGGATATATAACCAGGAGTGGGATTGCTGGACCATATGGTAGTTCTATTTTCAGTTTTTTGAGGAACCTCCATACTGTTTTCCACAGTGGCTGCACCAATTTACATTCCCACCAGCAGTGCACAAGGGTAACTTTTTCTCCACACCCTCTCCAGCATTCGTTATTTGTGTCCTTTTCGATGATAGCCATTTTGACAGGCAAGAGGTGATATGTCATTGTAGTGTTTTTAAAAGAGCAATTTAAATAACCAGAGTCCTTCAAAGTGATTCATTTGACTCCCAGGCCCACTCAGCCTCAGGCCCTGAGACTCAGCCAGCAGGGCCCCTCCCCAGGCAGGCAGCCAGCCCCAGGGCAGCTCAGTTGCCTGTCCTGCCTGACTCTAGCTCCTGGTCTGGGTGAGTCATTTGAACCCTAGCTCCAGGGACTGGCTGTCTCCAGATAAAAGCCTGGTCCCCAGGATGGGCTCACGGTGACTGTACAGCCAGGGAGCAAGCCAGCAGCCCCACCAGAAGTGCCCTCTCCTGTAAGGCCTCAGTCTCCTCCAACCCTCCCCAACCCTACTGTTTCCCCACTGTCAATCCTACTGCTGAAGGTCTGGGAACCACAGTCTCACCTCAGATTTCTTTTTTCTTCTCTTTTCCTTTTCTTTTTTAAAAATTGTGCTTTTAAACCAGTATGTCCCATCGAACAACCTAGTAGCATGCAGTGCAGGTCACCTTATTTTAAAGACCACCATGTTCCTCTCCCCAACCAAGATACCAGGGAAATGGAAGAGTAATTAAGAAGTTTGCCTCCTCTTCCTATTTTCTTTTATACACAAATGCTTACTGAGTCCCTAATGTGAGCCAGGTGCCAGGTGCTTCCACATATGCCACTGGCCTGAATTCTCACAACAGTCCTCCCAAGGGTGGGGGAGGAGCCGGGCAGGGGGAGGAAACTCCGGCTCCGAGAGTCGCAGAGCTGGCAGATCCAGGATCCCAGTCCAGATTGACTACCCCCAGAGCTGTGCTCTTCCCCTGCAGTCTGACAGCTCTGTCACTATTAGGGCTAAGCTGCACGCTGGCCTCAACATCCCCCTCTGGACAATGGGTATGGTGTGCTCTGCTCTGCCCTGTCCCACTCCAGGCAACATGGGGAGCCACATGACAGAAAACTCAAACCTACGTGGGGGCAGAAAAATGTGGTGAGAGATTGAGATTTGCAACTGGACACACTTAGGTTTGAGTTAGGGTTCTCACATTCTCTATCTTTCACTGTGTGACCTTGGGTAAATTGCTTACCTTCTCTGGGCCACACGGTTTTTTGCTTTTTTTTTTTTTTTAATCTCTCCTAAATGGGGATCATGCTGCCTCACAGGGTTGTTGTGAGGCTTTGGCACGATAGTGAAATAAGCTCAGCAGGGAGGGGGCCCACCCCTGTTGTTAGTGTTATCAGCAGCGATTTGCCAGAGACAGAATCCAGCTGCAGAGAGGTTGGCTTACACCCTACTTGGAGGGCCTAACTACCAAAGACCAAAGAGCCCCACACCCAAGTGGCCTCACCTGTAAGGGACTTACAAAGAGTGACCCAAGGGCTGTGGCCTGCAGACCCTGGTGAAGCCCGGGGGTGTGTGGTGTCACCCCCTCGTCTAGTCCTGGGGGAACCCCCAAGCCCTTTCCTTCCCCACCCCACACTGCCTGTCCTGTGACATCTGCTTAAAGGCAAGCCTCTAGACTCTGGCCACCCCACCTGGAAGTTTGGAACATTTCCATACTAGCCTTAGAGCTGGAAGGGCCCCATCAACCATCCAGCCTGGCATTCTTTTTTTTTTTTTTTTGGCATTCTTTTATACAGAGGGGAAGACAAGGCTCAGAGAAGAAAAAAATCACACAATCCACGCAAGAGGTGGGGCCAGACCCAGGCTCCCTGACTCCCAGTCCGAAGCTCCTTCAGTGGCTCTGAACTGGCTGGAATTATTCTTTTGGTAGAAAAACACAGAGAATGCAACCAGTTTGTAGACCAAACTAGTAGCTGGGACTAGATTTGGTCCACTCATGAATTTGCTTTGCCGGTACCCCTCCTTTCAAATTTTCAACCCACATTTAAAACTCAGGAGATTTTTCATGAAAATCCACATTCCCACTCCCCCTTGATAGGTAAGTGAACATGGTAACCCATGAGCCCACGCAGCATTGTCTGCTGTTGCCGAGTAGTAGACACCTATTTTAGACAGGGCGTGCATCTCCAATTCTCCAGAGTCCCTGCCACTCCCTACAGCCTCACACCCAGCCAGCTGCATGCACTGTACATGACCTGCCTGTCCCCTCCAGGAAACACTCTGAGGGCAGGGTGTGTGTATTTCTGTCTCACCCCGTTCCTATCCAGTCCCTGAAGTGTCTGGACCAGGTGCTGCCTCCGTGGCAATAATGACGACTTGAGGCATTCACCCCCTCAGTCTTGGCTTGGAAAGAGCTTTCCCAGATTTCCAAGGCGATATCATACCTGCTTCCCAAACCACTGTGAAGTGTGATGGGGAGAAGAGGGGAGAGAGGGTATTAGCAGCCTTATTTTACAGGTGAGAAAAGTGATTAGCAAGTGAGATTGTGGGATTAGAACTAAATAAACTGGTAGCTGCCCATGGGGGTGGGCTGTGGGGTGTTCCCTGCCTATTTGAGTATTAGAACTGAGAGGTAGGTCCTGCCTGGGGTGAATGGAGGGGTGGGAGGCTGAGGCCGGGACTGACCACAGGACTTAGAACAGGCAGCTCTGGGAGGTGGGCAGAGCTGGCCTCCCAACCTGACACCCCCTTTCCTCTCTTCCTTGGCCAGCCAGGCTCTTCTCATGAGCCCCTGGGGGTCCTGTTGGGGGAGGAACAGTGAGCAGGCTGAGGGCCAGGACCCAGCCCTGCATACATTAGGAGAAACACAATTGTGCAGAGAGCTGTAGAACATTATTGCCTGTGCATTATTGATAGTTATCGTAGCCTGCAAGCCATAAATTATTGACAGGACCGAGAGCGTGGAGAGGGGCGGGGGCTGTGGCCTGGGCCAAGGGGAGAGGGCTGGGTGTGCAGGATGCAGGGACCAGGGAGAGGTGCAGCGGGTTTGGGCAGGAGGACGCAAGCGGGGAGAAGGGTACACCTATGCTCACCCACAGGCAGGAGAGTGATACCAGTGTTTCTTTCTCTCGCTCCTCAATCTTTCCTTGAGATCCCCCTTCCGAGGGCCATCATTTCTTCCCTCCTGCCCCTTCCTCCTCCTGCCCTCTGACCCAGAAGAGGACCTCTGGTGGACTGGTTGACATTCAAAAGAGCCGTCAAGGACAACTCAAGTGCTGAACACCCAAGTGCTGGGGACACTATGTCCCGAGACAGGGCAAGCTAGGGGATGGACATTTGGGTGGGGTGGACCCAGCAGTCCTGGGTAAGTTTGAGAAAACTGTCAGCCATCCAAGTGGAGATGGGGAGGATGTTTGTTATCCAGACAATGGCTAACACTTGGTGGGCACTCTCTGTGTGCCAAGAGCTTCAGGCATGTTCACATTGTCCTCACAGCAGTGCAAGGGGAGAACTAGAGGGCAGCTAAGGCACTTGTCCAAGGTCACACAGCTAGTTTCACGGCAGAACCAGGATTCAAGCCCAGGTAGTTAGGCCCCAAACCTGGGCTCTTACCCATCGCACTGGGTATGAGAGTGCCTGTCCCTGAATGGGGAGATTAGGAGGGGTTTTATTTGCTTTTTGCATTTATCTCTCTTTTCCAAATTTTCTACAATGAATATGCATTGCTTTTGTAATCAGAAAAAAACACACACAATAAATTACTTTTGTAATAGTATTTCTCCTCCTCCCAGGTCCCTAGATGCCTCTAACCTATCCCCCCCTTAGCAGCCCCAGAGCCATCCTCCAAGCTGGATGGAGCAGGAGTGAGCAGACAGCTGACCCCACACATACATCCTCCTGCAGGTGCTACCCCCACCATCTATCTTGTCTGCGTCCAGAGCTGTGACCACAGGCACTGGGTGTGGGGCTACCTCCAGCCTCTATGCTCACCCTGGCGGCTTCTCCTTTGGCCCCTCAGGGGCTGGGGGTCAACGGCAAACCACCCCCGCCGCAGCTCTATCTGCCCATAGCAGCTGGGGGGCAGCTGGGCCCAGGGCCAGGCTAGCAGTGTGAAAGGGACCCTTCGTAAGCCATTCCCAGCCCTGCCTGTGCCCCCCAGAACACTGTCTCCACCTCTTGATAGCAAGTTCCCCTGGACTAATTAGCCTCCTAGACTGGGCTTGCAGGGACACTGCTTTACTTTCATCCTCACAGCTTCAGGTAAGAGCTTCTCCAATGCCTCACCACTCCTGGCTCTCCCCTGCAAAGCCTGGGTGGGTCCAGGAGGGAATCAGAGCCCATGATATGGGCTGAGTCTCAGGAGGAAGGCTGGGACGGCCGCCATTCTGCATATCCTGCCTGCCCACCTCCCCAGCAGTGGGCAGAAGGCACTGCACCATCCACACTCCCACTCAGACCCCCAGCGCCCCTGGGACTTACAATATCCATTCACAGGGCTGGTGGCAGGGAAACCAAGTACAGCCAAGAGATGCCCATTCCTGTTTTGTGAGGTCAATTGGCCTAGGTGGTCTTAAAGCATTGATTTTTTTTTAAATTTATGTTATTGGAGTATAGTTGATTTACAATGGTGTTTTTAAAATAAATTTATTTAATTTATTTGGCTGCTTTGGGTCTTCGTTGCAGTGTGTGGGCTTCTCACTGTGGTGACTTCTCTTGTTGCAGAGCACGGGCTCTAGGCACACAGGCTCAGGAGTTGTGGCACACGGGCTCAGTAGTTGTGGCACATGGGCTTCGTTGCTCCGCAGCATGTGGGATCTTCCCAAACCAGGGCTCGAACCCATGTCCCCTGCAATGGCAGGCAGATTCTTCACCACTGTGCCACCAGGGAAGCCCGTACAATGTTGTGTTAATTTCTACTGTATAGCAAAATGATTCCGTTATACATATATATACATTCTTTTTTTTTTTTTTTTTTGCGGTACGCAGGCCTCTCACTGTTGTGGCCTCTCCCGTTGTGGAGCACAGGCTCCAGACGCACAGGCCCAGCAGCCATGGCTCATGGGCCCAGCCGCTCTGCGGCATGTGGGATCTTCCCGGACCGGGGCACGAACCCGTGTCCCCTGCATCGGCAGGCGGACTCTCATCCACTGCACCACCAGGGAAGCCCTACATTCTTTTTCATATTCTTTTCCATTACGGTTTATCACAGAATATTGAATATGGTTCCCTGTGCTATACAGTAGGACCTTGTTTTTTTATCCATTCTATGTATAATAGTTTGCATCTGCTAATCCCAAACTCCCAGTCCTTCCCTCCCTCACCTCCCCTTCCCCTTGGCAACCACAAGTCTGTTCTCTCTGTAAGTCTGTTTCTGTTTCATAAATAAGTTCATTTGTGTCATATTTTAGATTCCACATATAAGTAATATCATATGGTATTTGTCTTTCTCTTTCTGACTTACTTAGTATGATAATCTCTAGGTCCATCCATGTTGCTACAAATGGCATTATTTCATTCTTTTCTATGGCTGAGTAGTATTCCATGGTATATATGTACCACATCTTCTTTATCCATTCCTTTGTTGATGGACATTTAGGTTGCTTCCATGTCTTGGCTATAGTGAATAGCGCTGCTATGAACATTGGGGTGCATGTCTTTTCAAATTATGGTTTTGTCTGAATATATGCCCTGGAGTGGGATTGCAGGATGATATGGCAACTCTATTTTTAGTTTTTTGAGAAACCTCCATACTGTTTTCCATACTGGCTGCACCAATTTACATTCCGACCAACAGTGTAGGAGGGTTCCCTTTTCTCCACACCCTCTCCAGCATTTGTTATTTGTAGACTTCTTAAAAATTTTTATTTTATATTATAGTTGATTTACAATGTTGTGTTAGTTTCAGGTGTACAGCAAAGTGATTTATCCATACCTATACATAAATCCATTCTTTTTCAGATTATTTTTCCCATATAGGTTATTACAGAATATTGAGTAGAGTTCCCTGTGCTATACAGTAGGTTGCTGTTGACCATTTATTTCATATACAGTAGTGTGTTTCTGTCAATCCCAAACTCCCAGTTTATCCATCCCCCACACACACACATTTTTCCTTGGGTAACCATAAGTTTGTTTTCAAAGTCTGTGAGTCTGTTTCTATTTTGTAAATAAGTTCATTTGTATCATTTTTTTTTTAGATTCCACATATAAGTGATATCATATGATATTTGTCTTTCTCTGCCTGACTTACTTCACCTAGTATGGTGATCTCTAGGTCCATCCATGTTGTTGTAAATGGCATTATTTCATTCTTTTTTATGGCTGAGTAATTTTCCCTTTTATATATATACCACATCTTCTTTATCCATTCATCTGTCGATGGACATTTAGGTTGGTTCCATGTTTTGGCTATTGTAAATAGTGCTGCTATGTAGATTGGGGTGCATGTATCTTTCCAAATTATGGTTTTTTCCAAATATATACCCAGGAGTGGGATTGCTGGATCATATGGTACTTTTATTTTTAGTTTTTTAAGGAGCCTCCATACTGTTCTCCATAATGGTTGTACGAATTTACATTCCCACCAACAGTGTAGGAGGTTTCCCTTTTCTCTACACCCTCTCCAGCATTTACTGTTTGTAGACTTTTTTTTTTTTTTTTTTTGCGGTACGCGGGCCTCTCACTGCCGTGGCCTCTCCCGCTGCGGAGCACAGGCTGCAGACACGCAGGCTCAGCAGCCATGGCTCACGGGCCCAGCCGCTCCGCGGCATGTGGGATCTTCCCGGACCGGGGCATGAACCCGCGTCCCCTGCATTAGCAGGCGGACTCTCAACCACTGCGCCACCAGGGAAGTCCTGTTTGTAGACTTTTTGATGTTGGCCATTCTGACCTGTGTGAAGTGATACCTCATTGTAGTTTTGATTTGCATTTCTCTGATAATTAGTGATGTTGAGCATCTTTTCATGTGCTTTTTGGCCATCTGTATGTCTTCTTTGGAGAAGCGTTTCTTATGTACACACACACACACACACCCCTGAAAACAGCTCTGTTGATGGATGGACAACTGGCCGACCAAATTATGATGCATCCATTCTATAAAACACCACGTAAATATTGAAAAGAGTGATGGAGATCTTTGTATGTTGACCTCCAATAACATCACTGTGACCATGTTAAGGGGAAAGGAAGTTGCACCCCAGTATGAAGCATATACCCATTTTTGTTTTTAAAATAGTTACTTTAATCATGCTGATATAAACTGACACGTCATATAATCTTAGGACTTAATTGAGACACGTACCCGGAGACTGTTAACAGAGGTTAGGAGGCTGGTTGTCTGCAGTGACTGGATAAGGGCAGCCAGGAGGTAACAAACACATCTTGTTTTACATAGTCCAAAAATAGAAGTGATAATATATGGGTTATTTTTTCCTACCATGATAGATACAACTTTAAAAAGAACTAAGCATGTTGGGCCCATTCAAGCCTCCAGATTCTAGCAAAAACTAGCAATCCCGTGGCTGTAGAATAAGTACCCCAGTGTTCCTGCGTCAGAGCAGGGTCCCTCTCCAGGGTCAGGCATACCCTTGGTAACTGATGGCCAGCAGTCACCATGGCCAAGTGACTCTGGGCTTCTTTGCAGAACTGGCCTTGGCTCTGGGAAGATCCAATCGTTTATTCAACCATTACGTCAGGCACTTCCTATGTGCCCAGCTCCCTCCCTGGATCCTTCTATCATATTTCCACCCTGTGCCCTAAAGGATCCAGCTGACAAGAGGGACCTCTGACCTAATCATAGGGAACTAAGTCTATGTTCCCAAATCAAGGCCCTGAGATGTGCCAGGCATTACGCTAGGTGCCTCCACTTCCCTATCTTGACATGATTGTGTAACTATTGTCTGGGAAGAAGGATGGGACAGAGAAGAGAACAGCCAGGGATGGGGTAGACCTTCCAGTTTGGAAATGCATATGTAACAAAACGACTGATTTTGTAAACCAGCTGTAGAAAGTTAGATTCGAAGAAATCTTGGCTGGCAGCTGCCATTGGAGACAGAGGGAGAGTGTAAGTGCTTCCTTGAAAGGGTTGGAGACCCCAGCCCATAGAATGTTTGGAGCTTGCAGGACACCATCCAAGCTTATCGGCCAGAATGGGGCAAAAGGTCTCCCAAGGGGAAGAAACTAAGGGGCAGAGAGAGTTGGTCCTTTTTTGGATGGGTGTTGACAGGGGAAGAGCTGGTGGTGATATGGGGGCCCATATGATGTAAGGGGGCCTCAGATCCCCTCTGGATTGAACGTGGCATCTACAGGAATAGGCCCAGGGGATGGCTGAGCAAAGCCTTGGGTGTTAATGGGGGCAGCCGCAGGTTCGTGCTGGATTTGGTGAGCCCACCCTGCTGTCCCCTCAGAGGTCACTGTCTGCAAAGAATGAGGAGATCCCATTGGGCAGAGGGAAAAACTGAGGATCAGAGAGCCCGGGGGCCCACTTAGAATCAAGACAGGGGCTGCCCTGGGGTAACTACCTCTCCCTCTCTGGGTGAGCCTCAGTGTTCCCTGTGACCCCCTTCCCCAACATGAACTGTCCCTCTCCCTGTTCCTGAGTTCAGCCTTCTGAAGAAAGGGAGCAAGGCAGTGTGGGCCCTCTCCCTCCCACAGGCAAGGCCTGGAAAGTCTCAGAGAAGGGAGTCAGTGAGGGCACAGAGCATCCAGGCAGTAGCTACCTCCCTGCAGGCCTGGGCCAGCTCCAGGAGGATGAGGGAGAACAGGCGTGGGAAGAGAGCTGGGAAAGGGGAAGGGCAAGTCTCCGTCCCAGCTCTGCTGCCAGCTTTCCACAGGGTGACAGACGGCCCTCACAGGCTACGGGAATAGGAAAGGACAGGCCACAGTGAGAGTCAGGGTGAGGGTGCTCATCCCTGACACCCCCTGCGGGTGGGTGTGGACAAGGTGGGGTCTGGGGAAGGGGTGGGGCTTAGAGGTGTTCACAGGAGGAGAGGACCCCTGTGTGAAGGACAGAAAGGCGGGTAACCAGGTGTGTTCAGGAGAGGCTGGAGGGAAGGGGAGCGTGAGCGTGAGGCTGGGGGAAAATTCAAGAGGTAGCCTATATCTCTGCTGTCCAGTGTGGTAGCCACTGGCCACCAGTGCCTGCTGAGCACTTGAAGTGTGGCTGGAGTGACTAAGAAAGTGAAATTTCAGTTTTGATTTTTAAATTTTAATTCATTTAAAAAGTTTTAATTTTAATTCATTTAAATTTAAAATTTTAATTTTAAAACTGGTACTTGAGGGACTTTCCTGGCTGTCCAGCGGTTAAGACTCTGAGCTTCCACTGCAGGGTGCACGGGTTTGATCCCTGGTCAGGGAACTAAGATCCCACATGCCGCATGGTGCGGCCAAAAAAAAAAAACCCCAAAAAACTGATACTTGGTTCACCTACTGGAAAACTTTAGTACGTTTAGAACAAAATGGATACTTTTCTGCTGTAAATTTTATGAAATGTAAATACTGATAAGTGTTTCTTTATATATTTATTTATTTATTTTGGCTGCGTTGGGTCTTCGTTGCTGTGCACGGGCTTTCTCTAGTTGTGGCGAGCAGGGGCTACTCTTCACTGTGGTGCGCGGGCTTCTCATTGCAGTGGCTTCTCTAGTTGCGGAGCACGGGCTCTAGGCGTGCGGGCTTCAGTAGTTGTGGCTCACAGGCTCTAGAGCACAGGCTCAGAAGTTGTGGCACTCTGGCTTATTTGCTCCATGGCATGTGGGATCTTCCCAGACCAGGGATCGAACCCATGTCCCCTGCATTGGCAGGTGGATTCTTAACCCCTCTGCTACCAGGGAGGTCCTGATCGAGTGTTTCTGATGAAAATCTAGCACCCAAATTAGAGGAGCTTTAAGCATCAAATATACACCAGATTTTTAAGACTTAGTATTTTTAAAAAAAGAATGTAATAACTATTAATAAATTTTATATTGATTACAGGGTTACATATTGAAATATTTGGGGCAAATTCAGTTAAATATAGTATATCAAAATTAATTCCACTTTTTTTTTTACTTTTTTAATGTAGCCACTAGAAAATTTTTAATTACATATGTAACTTGAGTTATATTTCAACTAGACAGAGCTGAAGGTCTTGAATCCTGGCCTAAATTTAGCTTTAGAATATGCATTATCCATTAGGTGGCTCAGGTGGCCCCGGGAAGCCTTCCTTGCTGCCCAAGAGTGAGCAGGGCCCCTCTGTGTGCTTCCAGTGCACCCCGCGTTCATCTCAACATAAAAAAATGATTCTAAGGCTTTATAAGTGTATTTTATTCAAGATGCACCAACCCTGAGCTGTCAGCAGGCACGGGCCCAGAGTGTCCTGAATTCAGCCAGGCGTGAAAAGCAGGCGTCACCAACCCCTCCTGCCTCCCTGCCCACGGCCTAATGGCAGAACAGACAGGCCCAGGGCAGGCATTGTCAGCCCAGGCCTCTGCAGGCTTCCTGTGTCCGGGTGCCGGCAGAGGGCTCCCAGAGGGAGCATATCATGACACACATCAGACCTGTCAGCTCTATGACCCCAGTTGCTGCCTTGCATTATCTGGGCTTGGGCCACTAGCAAGCAGGGCCCTCCTCGGCTCCCAGGTCTGTCAGAAACTCCCTAGCAGGAAGGGAGAGGAGGCTAGGGCCATCTCCTCCCCAGGCCAAGGGAGGAACCAGATCAGCTGGCCTGGCCTGTTACTTTTCTCTCTCTCCTTAGTTTCTCTGGAACTTTTTCATAGGGCAGGTTTCACCCAGTCCTTGAAATCACCTTTGACCTGGTATTCGTCATAGGGAGAGAATTTGAGGCCAAGATTCTCACCAAGGCGGTTTCTAGGGGCTGCTGTGCTAGACTGGAATTGCTGTGCTGCCTGGGGAGGGTCACTTTGCTTCTCTGTGCTTGTTTGCGCAAGTGGGAAGACTCTCCTGAAATTCCCTCTGATGTCCCACTCCTGACATCGACCAAACCTTTATGGAGGGAAAGAAAGCTAGGATGAGTCCGGTGTGTGCAGGCATGCAGAGATAGGAGATCCAGTCACAGACCCAATACCTGAAAAGAAGTGGCTGCCCCTATGGAGAGCTGGGTTTGCAAGTCAGGTTGTTAAGTGAAGGCTGCAAACATCGTGCTTCCCATTTCTCTTTAAAGACTCCTCTCTCTGGACATTTAGGACACCTGCCTCTCTGTACAGGAATAGCCCCATTTTGTTCATTTATTCAGTCAACAAACATCAGTCTAATATCTCTTATGAAAAATGCCTGGCACAATGCCAAGAGCCCACTAAAAGGTAGTATTATTATTATAATCATCTTCCTGATCTTCTTCTATGCCAGGTGCTGAGCGTGCTCTTCCCCGTAGATGGTGTTCTTCCCGGGGGGCTATCACCTACTGAATATTCCGTCCCTGGACCAAACCATCCCAGGGGTGATGCAGATGATGGCTGTACAATCTCACGAAGGGGTCATCCACTGCCTCCTCCATCTTTCCAAAATCTCTACCCACTCATTACCCTGGTTTCCAAACTGTTTTCTTTTAGTACTTAAACCCTTTCTTTAAACAGACCCCAATGTGTAAACCAGCTACACTGAAGGAGGGGGGGCGGGGTTGTAGACTACTCCTACTCAGCCTCCCCTCCCTCCCAATCCCACTCTGTGGCAGCCTCTTAGATACCTATGCAGAACTCTGGGACTCCCTGGAACACAGATTGAAAATCACCAAGGCGGAGAAAAGACTGGGAGTCAGAAGAATTGGGCAATATAGCACAGGTGATTGTCTTGCCATGTGACTTCAGGCAAGTTACTACCCTCTCTGGGCTTCAGGTCCATTTTAGCTGAGAGAGAAGGGTGGGATGGGTGAGTCTGAAAAGACGGCCACAACCCTACGTGGGGAGAAGGGGAAGGGTTACCATGAGCATAGGTGAGGCAATGCCTCACCCATCCTGAAACAGGCAACCTGGAAGCAGCCACATCTCTTCAGGTGGCAGTCCCCCTCTGCAGTGAGTCATTGCACACCAGGAAGGTTTTGAGATCCTGCAAAGACATGGCCCAAAATATGTCACCTCTAGCCTTTCACAATGTCTAAAATTCCACCATTAGCACTGCATCCCTTTGTATCTCCAGTACTTTATGTTCCACTCAGATGTTGTGAAAATACGGGGAGCTATATGTGAGAGACAGAAACAGCCCATCAGATAAGACCTTGGGGAAAATGAGCTGGCCTCTGGCAGAGTTGGGCTTGGGATGACAGTCAAGGAGGTCAGCCCAAGAACCAAAGATCAACTTCACAAACGCCATCATTTTCACTAGCAGGTACTCGGGCAGACAATCTTGAGATTTTAACCAACCTCAGGACCGACCCAGCGCAGCGAAGCTTCCCTGCAGACTCATCTCCCACCCAGCCCCATTCTTGCCTCCCAACCCAGCCACCATGCTGTGCTGATTTAACTCCGTCAGCAGCCACTGTCTGGGCACCCATTGTGCGCCAGGCAATGTTCTCTGTGCCAGGGATTCAGCCGTGAGAGGACAGACCAGGCCCTGCCCTCAGAGGAAGACACACAGTAAACAAAAAAGTCCTCAGCAGATTGTGCAAGTGGTATGATCTGGTTTATGCTTTAAAGGATCACTGGCTGCTGGATGGAGAAGGGATTTGTAAGGAGACAGGAATGGAGACATTTGCCCAGGAAGCTGGAAAAGGGCCTCATAACCATCTTGTCCAACTGGGGAAACTGGGACCCAGAGCGGGAAGTGGCAGCAGTGTGGTGTAGTGAAGCCAATCTAGGCTGACTGGTCTCACCGCAAACCCCAGCCCTGACATTATTGTGGAGTTCCTCAGCCTCTCTGAGCCTCACCTCCCACATCTGGTAGTGCGGCCCCCATCCTGCCTCGTGCGGACTTATGAGTGAGGGTAAGATGAGTTGTGCAAAGAGCCCAGAGCATAGTAGGCGCTCAGTAAACAGTCATTATTATTGCCATCATCATCAGAGTGACCTGCCCCAGGTCACACAGGAAGCAAGCAGACAAGCCAAGACTGGACCCCAGGCAGTACAAAGAGGAAGGCTTTGGAGTGACCGCTGAGCCTGATTCCCGACATTCCCCTCTTGAGCCGGCTTTTTCCCAGTGACTGTGAGCTTCAGTGTCTTCATAAAGCACAGGGCTGGCAGCAACTTTCTTGTGGGGGCAGGGCTGCAAGAATCCCGAGGGACCTCATGTTGCAGAGACCAGGAGCACAGGAGGGACTCAAGACTTGTTTGCCTCCCTGTGGGTGCAGGTCCCCCCTTTGGAGAGCGAGGGCAGAGGTGGTTTCTGGAAGGCGAGAGCAGGATGGAACTGGGGGAGCAGGGGCAAAAGGAGGAGGGTCGGGGGAACCAGTAGCTCCTTCTCTGGGTGGGGCAGGGGCAGTGGCAGCTCCAGAGCCCCAACTAGGAGGGATTCAGGGAAGAAACTCAGATACTGAGGGAGCACAGAGAGGGGCATAGGGGCACACTTGGCTGTATATTAGGGTCAATAAAGTAACACTTTCTAGGGCTTCCCTGGTGGCGCAGTGGTTGAGAGTCTGCCTGCCGATGCAGGGTACACGGGTTCGTGCCCCGGTCCGGGAAGATCCCACATGCCGCGGAGCGGCTGGGCCCGTGAGCCATGGCCACTGAGCCTGCGCGTCCGGAGCCTGTGCTCCGCAGCGGGAGAGGCCACAACAGTGAGAGGCCCACGTACTGCAAAAAAAAAAAAAAAAAAAAAAAGGTAACACTTTCTAAAGGGGCTTGTCTAGTTTCCTAGGGCTGCAACAACAAAGTGCCACAAACCGGATGGCTTAAAACAATAGACACTTATTATCTCACCGTTCTGGATGCTAGAGGTCTGAAATGAGGTGTCAGCAGGGCCGTGCTCCCTCTGAGATTGGGTAGAATCCCTCCTCACCGCTTCTTAGCTTCTTGGTTGGCAGTCCTTGGAGTTTCTTGGCTTGCAGCTGCACCGCTCCAATCCTCCGTCTGCACGTGGCCTTCTCCCTGAGTGTCTTCGTATCATCTTCCTTCTGTGTGCGTCTCTGTCCAAATGTCCCTTTCTTGTAAGGACACCAGTCATACTGGATTAGGGCCCACCCATATCAAGCAATATTATTTTGGGTGATGGCTTGAGGAAAGACAGATAGCATCATGAGGGGACTAAAGCCCCTACCAGGCCCTTTTTGTTGTTGCCACTGGTAAGAGACAGAGCTAAAGTAGCCCCTCCAGGAGAGGTGAGTACTCTGACCTCAGACTGGAATAAGTAACGCTGAAAAGGAGGGACTGGGTGTCAGGCACTGTACTAATACCACATAGCTCATCTCATTTCCTCCTCACAGTAACCCCATGAGGGCTCTTTCCCAGGAAGGAATCATGCCCATTTTCCAGGTAGGAAACTGGGGTTGAGGCAAGCGAGGGGTCGTTTTCAAACGCACACAACTGTCAAGGACAGGAGCTCCAATCCCAGTCCAAGCAGTCTGTCTCCACTGCCTTTGGGTTTCACCAGGAAGTTACGTTGCCTCTAAGGGAGAGAATCACATGGTGCTATGCCTTCCTCTAGCCGTTGAATTCCAAGGTCCTGTCAGAATCAAATCCAAAGGTAAACCAAAAGACCATCTGAAACTGCAGCCAAACCCTTTCCCAGCTCAGTAACAAGACTGAAAAGCTGCTCACTGCACTTGAGGTTGCGGATAGAGCTAATCATAGGTGACCTGATCTAATTAAAGCTGAAGCCCAACACCAATCAACTCAACCCAGGAAGAATCTTATTGATCTGCTCCTCACCACAGACAGAGGAAAGTGTTTATACTCCCTGTGAAAGACATAAGCAAAGAAAGCAAAATTACAGCTCAGTCCTCATATTTTTTCTAGATAGTATTCATTAAAAAAATTTTATACATATGAGGAAGTAAGAAAATATGCAGCGGTGTGCTGGAGCTAGCTCTGCTCATGAGAACCAAATGTGCACATCTTTTTATAAGTCTGTGTTCGGTTATGTTATTGGTATGTTGGTAACTTGAACTCAGCTTGAGTGGGAATATTCACACAATGGAAATTGGCAAACACTACAAATCAGGGCCACTGCTGCTGCTGCTGCTTTTTCTTTCCCTTTCCCCTCTCCTCTTCTTCCTCCATCTTGAGAGCTGGTTGTTAAACATTTATAACATATCACTGCAAATATGACCCATAACTAAGGAAAAAACGGTCACTAGAAGCAGATCCATAGATGACCTAGTTATTAGCATAAGCAGAATGGGATGTTAAAAAGAACTGTTATAGATGAACCAGTCTGCAAGGCAGAAATAGAGACACAGATGTAGAGAACAAACGTATGGACACCAAGGGGGGAAAGTGGGGCGTGGGGGGTGTTGTTGTGATGAACTGGGAGATTGGGATTGACATGTATACACTAATATGTATAAAACAGATAACTAATAAGAACCTGCTGTATAGCACAGGGAACTCTACTTCACTTTGCTGTACAGTAGAAACTAACACAACATTGTAAAACAACTATACCCCATTAAAAAAATATTAGAGGCTATGTACAGGAAAAGATGTTCATAACGGGTGAATAGATGGAGTATTTCAGGAAAGAAATAGTAACTCTAAAACTAAACAAATAATAGAAAAGAAAAAATATTATATGAAATAAAGAATTCACTTATGGACTTAGACATTGCAAAAGAAGGGGTAAGTGAAACTTGAAGCTAGGTCAAGACAATTTTCCAAACAAGAGCAGAGAAATAAAATTGATATAAAAATAATTAATGGAGCATCAGTGACCTGTGGGATAATATTAAGCTGTCTGACATGTATTTGGAGTCCCAGAAGGAAAGGATAGATAATGGGCCAAAAAAATTTTTTTAAAAACTAATGATTAAATGATGAGAAATATTAACTCACAGGTCCAAGATGCTCAATGAATCCTAAACAGAATAAGCAAACAAACAAAACAAAAAACCAAGCAAAAGACCTCACACAACCTAGATATATCATAGTCAAATTGATGGAAGTTAAAAATGAAAAGTACAGTAGTTTTATAACATGTCTACAAATTCTTTGATAACCTTCCCTTCAAGAGGTTATACCTAATCTCTCGCCCCTTGAGTGTAAGCTGGACTTAGTGCCTCCCTTCTAACAAAGAATATGGCAGAAAGGATAGTGTGTCTGTCAAGACTAGGTCATAAGAGGTGGTGCTCACTCTTGGATCACTCACCCTGGGGGAAGTCAGATGCCATGCTCTGAGGACCAGAGCGTGACCCTTGGAGAGGTCCACATGTTTAGGAACTGGGGCCTCCTGCCAACAAGCAGCAAGGAACTGGCTCCTGATGGTGCCATGTGAGTGAAGCATCCTGGAAGTATATCCTATGATCTCAGTCAAACCTTTAAATGACTGTAGCTATAGCCTTGACTGCAATCTCATGAAAGATCTGAAGCAAAAAATCATGAAGTTGCTCCCAAATTCCTGGCCCACAGAAATTACGAAATAATTAATGTTCAGTGTTGTAAAACTCTAAGTTTTAGGGTAATTTGTTACATAGCAATAAATAACTAATGCAAAAAGAAAATCTTAAAGCAGATAGAGAAAAATGACCCAGTATATTCAGAGGAACAGTAAGAACATTGACTTCTAAAAAGAAACAATGAAAGCTAGAGGATAATGGAATAAGATTTTTTACCATGGTTGAAAAAAAAAGCTTGTCAACCTATAAGCCTATATTCAGCAAAAATAATCCTCAAAAGTTACAACAAAATAAAGCATTTTTCAGATAAATAGAATCTTAAAGAATTTATAGTTATTATATGCACATTAAAGAAATAATAAGGATACTCTTCAGGTTAATGGAAATAATGGTAGAAGGAAAGGCATTTGTATAAGAAATGCATCTATAAAAAGAAAGTTGTGAATAAATATAAGATACTGGTTTTCTTTTTTTAATTAAAGAAATTAAGTCTGTAAATTCTATAAATTCATAAATTCTTTCTTAAGAGAAAATTGTAAATTCTGCTCTTAGGATGAAGTAACAGGGGTTGCATATACCCTCCCATGTGAAATAACAATAAAAAAGACAAAATACATGAAACATGGCTTTCAAGACACTGGACATGAAAATAATGAAAGACAGTGATTCTTGAAATATGGGAAACAAATGAGGTATACCCAATGATTTCCCCAGCTTACTGCATTGAAAAAATTTCTAGGCTACAGTGCAAGGAAGGGGATTTCAGGCAGAGCCTGGAAGATACCCTAAGTTGAGGACACAGAGCTGAGAGTCCAGGGAGATTGACTCACCTAGAATTCACAAGACAGAGCACTAGAAAGGAGAAGATGGTACAGAGAAAGAATTCCAGAGATCTGCAGAGATTGCCCCTTGAGTATTCAGTAGAGTACTGATCAGCAAATTCATTTGAGGAAACTACCTGAGGCCGGGGTTGGAACCAACCGACATGATTTGAAGGAACAGTGCCTAAATTTCACACAGGGCTGAGATCAGCAAAAAGGCAAGCGTGCTCACTGTCACCACTCTAATTCAACATAGTAGTGGAAGTCCTAACCAGAGCAATAAGGAAGAAAGGGAGAGAGAGAGAGAGAGAGAGAGAAAGGGCATCCAAATCAGAAAGGAAGAAATAAAATTGTCTTTGTTTGCAGATAAATATGATCTTATATACAGAAAATCCTAAAGACTCCACCAAAAAAACTGTTAAAAGTAAACAATGAATTCAGTAAAACTGCAGGTTATAAAATCAACATACAGAAAACAGTTGCATTTCTATACACTAACAATGAAATATCTGAAAAAGAACTAAAGAAAACAATCCCACTCAAAATAGCACCAAAATCAATAAAATACTTAGGAATAAACTTAACCATGGAGTTAAAATCTGTACACTGGAAACTACAAGACTTTGATGAAAGAAATTTAACAAGACACAAACAAATGGAAAGCTTTCCCATGTTCATAGTTTGGAAGAATTAATATTGTTAAAATGCCCATCTATATATTTGATGCAATCCCTATCAAAATTCCAATAACATTTTTTCACAGAAATAAGGAAAAGCAATCTAAAATTTGTATGAAATCACAAAAGACCCCAAATAGCCAAAGCAATCCTGAGAAAGAACAAAGCTGGAGGCATCACATTTCCTGATTTCAAAGAATACTACAAACCTCTAGCAATCAAAACAGTATAGGACAGACATAAAAATAGACACATAGACCAATGGAACAGAATCCCAGAGACCAGAAATAAATCCTCACATATATGGTAGACTAATATCTGAAAAGGGAGCCAAGGATACTCAATGGGGAAAGGACAGTCTCTTCAGTAAATGGTGTTGGGAAAACTAGATAACTGCGTGCCGAAGAATAAAATTAGACCCCTATTTATACCACTCACAAAAATTAACTCAAAATGGATTAAGACTTACACATAAGAACCCAAACTGTAAAACTCCTAGAAGGAAACACAGGGGAAGAGCTCCTCGACATTGGTCTTGGCAATGATTTTTATGATATGAGACCAAAAGCACAAGCAACAAAAGCAAAAATTAATAAGTGAGACTACATTAAATACATCAAACTAAAAAGCTTCTGCACAGCAAAAGAAACAATCAACAAAATGAAAAGGCAACCTATGAAATGGGAGAAAATATTTGCAAATCATATATCTGACAAGGCGTTAATATCCAAAATTTTAAAAGAACTCATACAACTCAATAGCAAAAAAAAAAAAAAAAGCCAATTTTAAAATGGGCAGAGGAACTGAATAGACAGTTTTCTAAAGAAGACGCACAAATGGCCAATAGGTACATAAAAAGGTTTTCAGCATCACTAATTATCAAGGGAATGCAAATCAAAATCGCAGTGAGCTATCACCCCACACCTGTTAGAATGGCTATTACCAAAAAGTCAAGTTAACAAGTGCTGGCAATGATGTGGAGAAAAGGGAACGCTTGTGCATATGTATAATGTAATATTATTCAGTCTTGAGAAAAAAAAGGAAATCCTGCCATTTGTGACAATGTGGATGAGTCTTAAGGGTATTATGCTAAGTGAAATAAGTCAGACAAAGACAAATATTGTATGACCTCACTTATATGTGGAAATTAAAAAAGCCAAACTCACAGAAACAAAGTAGAGTGGTGGTTGCTAGGGGCTGCAGGGGTGGAGGGAATGGAGAAATGTTGGTCAAAGGGTACAATCTTCCAATTATAAGATGAATAAGTTCTGGGGATCCAATGTACAGCATGGTGATTACAGTTAATGATACAGTATTATATAATTGAAAATTGCTAAGTAGCTCTTAAATGTCCTCACTACAAAAAAGAAATGGTAATTATGTGACACAATGGATGTGGTAATCATTTTGTAATATATAAGGGTATCAAATCAATATGTTGTACACCTTAAACTTATACAATGTCATATGTCAATTATATCTCAATAAAGCTTGGGGGAAAAAAACATTATACAGGTTCTAGCCAGTACAATTAGGCAAGAAGAAATAAAAGGCAACCAAATCGGCAAGCAATAAACAAAACTGTTTATTTGCAGACAACATGATGGTCTATGTAAAAAATCTGATGGAATCTGCAAAAAAGCTAGAAGATTTAATGAGTTTAGCAAGGTTGCAGGATGTAAGGTCAATAATATATTTAAAAATCAGTTGTACTTCTATATATTGGCAATGAACAATTGTAAATTGAAATTTTAAAAAATATCACTTATAATAGTATTAAAAAATAGTATAAAAATATAAAATACTCAGAGATAAATTTGATAAAATATGTGAACACCTGAACATTGAAAACTGCAAAATAATGCCAAGAGAAATTAAAGAAAGGCTAATATTTTTAAGATATAAATCCTCCCAAAATTGGTGTGTAGATTCAATGCAATTCTAATCAAAATCCCAGCAGGGTTTTTAGTTGAAATTCACAAGCTGATTCTAAAATTTATATGGAAATGCAAAGGAGTTAGAATAGTCAAAACTACTTTGAAAAAGACGAACAAAATTGAAGAGCTAACACTACCTGATTTCAAGACTTACTATAAAGCTAGGGCAATCAAAACAGTGTGGTATTGATATAAAGCCAGACAAATAGATTAATGGAACAGAATAAAGAATCCAGAAATAAACCCACACGTAGATGGATAACTGATATTTTACTAAAGTACAAAGGCGAATCAAGGGACATGAGTTAGTCTATTCAACAAATGCTGCTAGAAAAACTGGATGTCCATATGCAAAAAAAAAAAAAAATGGAGTTGGATCCCTACCTTGTACCATGTACAAAAAAGTAACTCAAAATGAATCATAGACCTAAATATAAAACCTAAAACTATAAAATTTCTAGAAGAAAACATAGAGAAAATTCTTCATAAAAAAAAAGAGATATTTCTCAGATACACGACCAAAAACAATCCATAAATGAACAAATTGATAAACTGGATTTCATCAAGATGAAAAACTTCCAATCTTTAAAAGGCACTATTAAGAGACTGAAAAGTCAAGCCACAGACTGGGGGAAAATATTTTTTAAAGTTTATATCTGATAAAGGACTTAATACCCAGAATATCAAATCTCAATAATAAAAGAAATAACCAACTGAAAAATGGACAAAAGATTTAAACAGATGCTTCATCAAAGAAGATGATACAAAAAGTACATGTAAAGATGCTCAACATCGTTAGTCATTAGGGAAATACAAATTAAAACCACAATGACATATTACTACATACCTATTAGAATGGCTGACATTCAAAAGACTGACCATGCCAATCGTTGGAGGAACTGGAACCACCATGCACTACTGGTGGGAATGTAAAATGGTGCAACCACTTCAGAAAACTAACAGTTTGTCGGTATCTTAAAGGTTTAAATATACACCAATGGTATAATCCAGGTATTCCATTCCTAGATATTTACCCAAGAGAAATGAAAGCATATATCTATATGAAGACTTGGACACAAATGTTCATGGCAGTTTTATTTGTAATAGCCCCAAACTGGAAACAACCCAAGTGCCCATCAACAGATGATTGGATAAATAAATTGTGGCAAATCCATACAACATATTCCTACTCAGCAATAAAAAGGAATAAGCTATTGATATACTCAACAACATGGATGAATCTCAAAATAAGTGCGCGGAATGAAAGAAAACAGACAAAAGAAGAGTACATATTGTATGATTCCATGTTTATAAAACTGTAGAAACTTCACACTAATGTGTAGTAGCAGAAAGTAGATCAGTGTTTGCTTGGCAGGGATGGAGAGGACAGGGTGGGGTGGGTGGAAGAGATTACAGAGTCACAAGAGAAAACTTTTAGGAGTGATGGATATGGTCACAACTTTGATTGTAGTGAAGGTTTTATATATATATCTCCAAAATGAATGTTTTTACATGTTAATTTAAAAATGAAGTTTATTACATGTCAATTATATTTCAATAAAGCTGTCTAAATTTTTTAAAGTGTATGGTACGGTCCATATGTACAATGAATCTAAGTTCATATTGATTTATTTGATAGATTTGTTTGCCTTTTATCTTACTGCTCAAATGTAACCGTCTTTTTAATTATCAGTTTTGTACTGTAATATGTAAAACAAGTTTTTCTTAACATATAAGAAAAAATTGTTGTTGCTATATTAATATCAGACAGCAGCCTTCAAAACAAAAACTATTACCAGCAATAAAGAGAGAGATTGCATCATGATAAATGGTCAATTCATCAAGAAGACATGATGCTACTAAATGTTTATGTTCTTAATAATGGAGCTTCAAGACACACGAAGCAAATATTCACAAAACTGAAGAAGTAGAGAATATTCCAACCATAGTCTTTCAGTATTTGATAGAATAAGTAGATTAAAAATTTTCTAAGGATAGATTGGAACAAAACTATCAATTTGTTAGTCGTTTTCAACTAACAAACTACCTAATTGACATTTGTAGAATATTACAGTTAACAATTACAGAATGCACATTATTTATGTGTATTTATTATTTACAAATACACACAGCATATTCATCAAGATAGACCATATATGTTCATCCAGAAAACAAATTCTAATAAATTTTAAAGGATTGAAATCATGAAAAGTTTGCTCTGTGCCCACACTTGAGTAAATTAATTATCAATGACAAAAAGGTATCTGGAAAACACAACACATTTGGAAATTAAACAGCACATTTATAAATAATTCATGGGTCAAAGAATAATCCCATAGGAAATTAGACAGTTTTTTTAACTAAATGAAATTGATTTGAGATCCTTTTCTCCTTTCCAGTGCAAGAATTCAGTGTTATAAATTTCCCTCTCACCACTGTTTAAGCTGCATTTCAGAAATTTTGATATATTGTATTTTCATTATCACCCAATTCTAAGCATTTTTAAAATTTCTTTTGAAACTTCCTGATTGACCCACATATTATGTAATTATTTAATTTCCAAGTGTTAGGAGATTTTCCTGTTTTTTTGGTTTTGTTTTGTTATTGATTTCCAGTTTGATTCCACTGTGGTCAGAGTACAGACATTTTATGATTTCAATTCTCTTAATTGAAATTAATTTTATAGTCTAGGGTATGGTATATTTTTGTGACTTTTCCATGAACACTTGAAAGAATGTGTATTTTACTGTTTGGGATGGGTCATTTTATGAATATCAGATCCTATTGGCTGAATGGCATTGCTCTGTTTCTCCATAACCTTGTTGATTTTCTGTCTAATAGTTCCACCAGTTGTTGCAAAAGGGATGTTCAAGTGTCCAACTATAATTGCAGATTTGTCTATTTCTATTTCTCCTTTCAGTTTTATCAGTTTTTGCTTCATATATTTTCAAGTTCTGTTGTTTGGTTCATACACATTTAGGATTTCTATGTTTTCTTGACATTTCGTCTCTTTTATCAATATTTAATGTCCCTCTTTGTCCATGGTAATTTTCTCTGCTCTGACGTCTACTTTATCTGGTATTAATATAGCCACTCCTGCTTTCTTAAAATTAGTGTTTGCATGGCATATTCCACCCCACTTTTTACTTTCAATCTACCTGTATTGCTGTATGTGAAATTAGTTTCTTGTATAGTCATTTTTTATCCACTATGCTAATGTCTGTCTTTTAATTGATGTATTTAGATTATTTTTATTTAAAGTAATTATTGATATGGTTTAAGTCTGCCATTTTATTATCTGTTTATTCTGTTTCTCATTCCTTTGTTTCCTTTTTTTTTTTTTTGCCTTCTTGGAGGTTACTTGAACAAACTAAATGAAATTAAAAACAAAACATATCAAAATTTATGAAATGCAACTAAAGTGCTACTAAAAAGAAAATACTATTTTATTTTATTATTATTTTTTAACATCTTTATGGAGTATAATTGCTTTACAATGGTGTGTTAGTTTTTGCTTTACAACAAAATGAATCAGTTATATATATACATATGTTCCCATATCTCTTCCCTCTTGCGTCTCCCTCCCTCCCACCCTCCCTATCCCACCCCTTCAGGCGATCACAAAGCACCGAACTAATCTCCCTGTGCTATGCGGCTGCTTCCCACTAGCTATCTGCCTTACGTTTGGTAGTGATTATGTGTCCATGCCTCTCTCTCGCTTTGTCACAGCTTACCCTTCCCCCTCCCCATATCCTCAAGTCCATTCTCTAGTAGGTCTGTGTCTTTATTCCTGTCTTACCGCTAGGTTCTTCATGACATTTTTTTTTCTTAAATTCCATATATATGTGTTAGCATATGGTATTTGTCTTTCTCTTTCTGACTTACTTCACTCTGTATGACAGACTCTAGGTCTATCCACCTCATTACAAATAGCTCAATTTCATTTCTTTTTATGGCTGAGTAATATTCCATTGTATATATGTGCCACATCTTCTTTATCCATTCATCCGATGATGGACACTTAGGTTGTTTCCATCTCCGGGCTATTGTAAATAGAGCTGCAATGAACATTTTGGTACGTGACTCTTTTTGAATTATGGTTTTCTCAGGGTATATGCCCAGTGGTGGGATGGCTGGGTCATATGGTAGTTCTATTTGTAGTTTTTTAAGGAACTTCCATACTGTTCTCCACAGTGGCTGTATCAATTTACATTCCCACCAACAGTGCAAGAGGGTTCCCTTTTCTCCACACCCTCTCCAGCATTTATTGTTTCTAGATTTTTTGATGATGGCCATTCTGACTGGTGTGAGATGATATCTCATTGTAGTTTTGATTTGCATTTCTCTAATTTTTAGTGATGTTGAGCATTCTTTCATGTGTTTGTTGGCAGTCTGTATATCTTCTTTGGAGAAATGTCTATTTAGGTCTTCTGCCCATTTTTGGATTGGGTTGTTTGTTTTTTTCTTATTAAGCTGCATGAGCTGCTTATAAATTTTGGAGATTAATCCTTTGTCAGTTGCTTCATTTGCAAATAAGAAAATACAATTTTAAATGCTTATGTTAGATAGGAATAAAGACTTAACATCAATGATCCAAGCATCTACATTAAGAAGCAAGAAAAAGAAGAGCAAGTTAACTCCATACTAAGTAGAAGGAAAGAATTAATAAAGAGTGGAAAACAATGTAGAAAATGGAGAGATAATAGAAAAATTCATCAAAGACAAATTTGGTTGTTTGAAAGATTGATAAAATTGATAAACCCCTAGCTGGATTAAATAAAAGGAGAGAGAGAGCAAGAGGGAACTCAAATTACCAATATCAGAAGCAAAAGAAGGGCTATTACTATAAGTTCCACATACATATTAAAACCATATACAAATAAATATGACAACTTAGACAAAATGGATAAATCCCATCAAAGTACAACTTCCCAAAACTGGCCCAAGAAAAAATAGAAAATATTAAAAGCCGTAAGTGTGTTAAAGAATTTATAATTAAAGCCTTCCAACAAAGAAAACATTAGTCCCAAGCGACTTCACTTGTAAATTCCATCAAATATGTAAGAAAGAAATAATACCAATTTTACACACACTCTTTTCAAAACTTGAAAATGAGATAGCATTCCCTACTCATTTTGTGATATCAGCAGAACCCTACATCTAAACCTCACAAAAATATTACAAAAATTAAAGTTATAAACTAATATCCCTCATGAACATCATTGCAAGCATCCTTAACGAAACATTAGCAAATCAAATCCAGAAATATATAAAAAAGATATCATGACTAAGTATTGTTTGTTTCAAGAATAAAGGCTATGGCTTCCCTGGTGGCACAGTGGTTGAGAGTCCGCCTGCCGATGCAGGGTACACGGGTTCGTGCCCCGGTCCGGGAGGATCCCGCATGCCATGGAGCGGCTGGGCCCGTGAGCCATGGCCGCTGAGCCTGCACGTCCAGAGCCTGTGCTCCGCAACGGGAGAGGCCACAGCAGTGAGAGGCCCGCGTACCACAAAAAAAAAGAATAAAGGCTAGTTTCACACTTGAAAATAAATCAACATAATTCACCACATTAAGAGAAAAAGAAGAAAAAAAGTAGATCATCTCCATAGATGCAGAAAAAGCATTTGATGAAATCCAATACCCACTCATGATATTAAAAAAAAACAAAACCCACCTCAGCAAAGTAGGAATAGAAGGGAGTTTCCTCAATATGATAACATAACTATGAAAATCTGACTGTTAACATTATACTTAAGGGTGAAATATGAATGCTTTCCCCCTAAGATCCAGAAAATGGGAAGGTCCATCTCACCACTTCTGTTCAACATTGTACTGTAGATTTTAGCCAGCATAATAAGGCAAGAGAAATAAATACACTTCATAACAATTGGAAAGGAATGAGTAAAATGTTTTTTATTCATAGATAATATGTTTGTGTATGTATAGAATCCAAAGGAATTGAGAATAAACCAACTAGTACTGAGTGAATTTAGTAAGTCACAAGGTCAGTATACAAAGTCAATGATATTTTTATCCAAACAATTAGAAAATGAGCTAAAAATATTTTAATTGCACAAAAACCTATAAGATGTATAGAAAGACATTTAATAAAAATGTACAAAGCCGCTACACTGAAAACTACAAAACAGTGCTGAAAGAAATTAAGAAAATGGAGAGGTATGCCTCTTTGTGGGTTGGAAAAAATATCAAGACATCGGTTCTCCCTAAATTGATCTATATATTTTGTATGGAAATTTAACAAGATGATTCTAAAGGAAATGGAAATGCTAATGATCTAGAAGAGCCAAAATCATATTGAAAAAAATGAACAGGGGTAGAGGGCTTAAAAATTAACTATAAACCTATAGTAATAAAGATGGCATGGTATTGGGGTAAAGACAGACAAATAGATTAATGAAACAGAACAGAGGATCCAGAAATAGATCTACACTTAACACAGTCCATTGGTTTTGATAAAGGGGGCAAAACAATTCAGTGAGAAATGGAAAGTCTTTTCAAAAAGATGGTGCTAGAAAACTGGATAATCATATGGGAAAGAAATGAACCTCAACCTCTACCTCACATTATACATTTTTAAAAATTGGAGACTAAATTAAAAGGCTAATTACTATAAAACTTCTGGAAGGAAACAGACTGTCTTTATGACAGAAAATGCAGTAACCATAAAAGAAAAAAAGTATAGAAATGTCTTGATCAATGTAAAACATTGGCTCTTTGAAACACGCTTAACAAAATGAAAAAGCAAACTATAGACTGGGAAAAAGTATTCACAACATATGTCTGACAAAGGGTGTGTATTGAGAATGTTTACAGAACTCCTACAAATCAATAATAAAAAGACAAACATCTCCATAAAAATTGGGCAATAGGTTTGAACAGATCCTTCATGAAGAAGATATACAAATAGTTAATAAGCATATGAAAAAGTGATTAGCACCACTAGTCATCAGGGAAGTGCCAACTACAACTAAATTGAAATACCACTTCACACCCACTGGCTAACACTAAAGAGACAGACAATATCAAATGTTGATGAGGAACAACTGGAATGCTCATCCTTTGAAGGTAGGAATATAAAATGTTATAATAACTTTGGAAAACAACTTTGGCAGTTTTGTATAAAATTAAACATATACTTACCTGATGATCCAACAGTTTCACTCCTATACATTTCCTGCTGAAAAATGAAAACGTATGTCCACAAAAAAAAATTGCTCAAAAATATTTTCAGCAGCTTTATTCATACTAGACTAAAATGGGAAACAATCCAAATGTCCAACATAAGTGAAGGGATAAACAAATTACCCAGTGTTCAAATAATTAATCCTCCCAACAATCTCGGGGAATGAACTACCACTTTACCACAACAACACAGCACCCTGGAATGAACCTCAGCCATTAAGCTGTGAGAAAGAAGCCAGACACAGAAGACTACGTGTTATTTGATTCCATGTATGAGGCATTCAAGAATAAGCAAAACTAGTCTCTAGTGTTAGAAATCAGACCAGTGGTTGCCCCTGCAGGGTGAGGAGTGACTGGGAAGGAACAGGAAGGAATTTTCTAAGATGATGGAACTATTCAAATCTTGATTGGGATCATGGTTACCAGGTGTTTTCCCTTACCAAATGTCATGGAATTTTATGCTGAAGACCTATGCATTTTGCTGTATGTAAATTACACCTCAATCACATTTTTTTCAAAGAGAGAGAGAAGAGGACGCACTGGGCAGGAACATGGGTGTGCTAGTTCTTTAACTTCCTTTCCTCAAACTTGACCTTCTTCACCATTGGGCTTTCCTGGTTCCAGCAGATGACGCCAACCAGGTGACAGCAGTCTTAAGCCCTGATTTCTGCACATCTTTGGGTGATGATGTTCTGGGTAGCAGCCACTGGAATTTTTAATAGCTCTCTTAATTTGGAACTGAAGTTTTCACTTGTTTAAAAATCTCTCACCTGGGCTTCCCTGGTGGCACAGTGGTTAAGAATCCACCTACCAATGCAGGGGACACGGGTTCGAGCCCTGGTCCGGGAAGATCCCACATGCCGCAGAGCAGCTAAGCCCATGCGCCACAACTACTGAGCCTGCGCTCTAGAGCCCGCGAGCCACAACTACTGAGCCTGCATGCCACAGCTACTGAAGCTTGCATGCCTAGAGCCTGTGCTCCACAACAAGGAAGCCACTGCAATGAGAAGCCCATGCGCCGCAATGAAGGGTAGCCCCCACTCGTCGCACCTAGAAAAAGCCTATGCACAGCAACAAAGACCCAATGCAGACAAAAATAAATAAAATAAATACATTTATTTAAAAAAATCTCTCACCATACAACTTAACCAAACTACTTGAAAGAAAAGGTAAAACTCTCAAGAAACTTAGTCATATTAAGACAGAATATGTATATCTATGTAGGCATTCACACTGACAGCCTCAAGTCCTGCCTAAAAGATGCCAGCATGATAGAATCATCACATATATACACTAATATGTATAAAGTAGATAACTAATGAGAACCTGCTGTATAGCATAGAGAACTCAGTGCTCTGCGGTGACTAAAATAGGAAGGAAATCCAAAAAAGAGGGGATATATGTATACACATAGCTGATTTACTTCACTGTACAGCAGAAACTAACACAACATTGTAGAGCAACTATACCCCAATTTAAAAAAAATGATAAAGAGACATCAGGAACAGCAGCTCTAGAAGCAAACAATGAAAGCTAAATAGGTCCATCTTCGTAGTTCAGAGTGGAGTCGATTTTATAGCAAAGATGCAGAACAAAGAGAACCAGATGAGTTGATGGCTGATACTGCAAGAAAGAGCAGAGGATCAGAGGACCTGACAAGGAATGCTCCCGATAAGGAAAGGTTTTCACTACCCCTCCCCTTATACACACCCTCTCCTATGGGGTTTCTTTCCTTTGCTTCTTCCTCCAATTAAGATCTTTCTTGCTGATGCATCCCAGGGGACAGAGTTCACAACTCAAGGACCTCTTCTTCCTCCTGGTCCTGTGGAAAGCTTGTATGCTCAACCTCAAGAATCCTTTTCACTGTAGGGTTTCTTTGGTGTGTATCCTGAAAACAATAGTGAGTTATCTTCAGTGTTGACTCAGGCTTCAAAAGAACCTGCTCCTAAAAGTCCACAACCACAAAAGAAACACAGGAATTCTGCCTCTCTTCCAAATTAATTTTGAATTCTCCCTCTGTCTTAGTTTAAGGAACTGCTGTAACTAAAGTGGTCATACTTTTGCCCAAAAGAAAGCTTTACAGAATTATAATTATCAAGATAGTGTTTTGTAAATAAAGTTGATCGAAGTATTAATCTCAGTGAGTGAATTATTTACATTATCTTGTAGTCTCTGCATAGTTTAAATATTGTGTTTGATTAACCGTCCTTATTATATGAACAATACTGGAAATGTCACATGAGCAATTCTGAAATTAGACATATTTGGGTTTTTTTTATTTTTTAAATTTTTATTGAAGTATAGTCGATTTACAATGTTGTGTTAATTTCTTCTCTACAGCAAAGTGATTCAGTTATACATATATACATTCTTTTTCATATTCTTTTCCATTATGGTTTATCACAGGATATTGAATATAGTTCCCTATGCTATACATAGTAGGATCTTGTTTATCCATCCTATATATAGTAGTTTGCATCTGCTAATCCAAACTCCCAATCCTCCCCTCCCCTAACCCCCTCCCCCTTGGCAACCACAAGTCTGTTCTCTATGTCTATGAGTCTGTTTCTGTTTTGTAGATATGTTCATTAGTGTCGTATTTTAGATTCCACATATAAGTGATATCATGTGGCATTTATCTTTCTCTTGACTTACATCACTTAATATAATAATCTCTAAGTCCATCCATGTTCCTGCAAATGGCATTATTTCATTCTTTTTTATGGCTGCATACTATCCATTGTATATATATGTATTCCACATCTTCTTTATCCATCCATCTGTTGTTGGATATTTAGGTTTGTTTCCTTGTCTTGGCTATTGTGAATAGTGCTGCTATGAACATAAGGGTGCATGTATCTTTTTGAATTATAGTTTTGTCTGGATATATGCCCAGGAGTGGGATTGCTGGATCATATGGCAACTCTATTTTTAGTTTTTTAAAGGAACCTCCATACTGTTTTCCATAGTGGCTGCACCAATTTACATGGCTACCAAGAGTGTAGGAGGGTTCCCTTTTCTCCACACCCTCTCCAGCATTTGTTATTTGTAGACTTTTTGACGATGGCCGTTCTGACTAGTGTGAGGTGATACCTCATTGTAGTTTTGATTTGCATTTCTCTGATAATTAGCGATGTTAAGCACCTTTTCATATGCCTATTGGCCATCTGTATGTGAAATTAGACATATTTGAAATGGCAAAAGGCATTTCTATATGCCAAGGGCTGTATTCTATAGTTTTAAAACAAATGTGAAGTGCCTTGATGTTTTTATTAGGCAAAGTAACTTGATGTTTACCTGAATACATTTAAATTGGAATGTTTATAACAACAGAGTATGAGAAAGTTTAAAAGGTCCATCTTGCTATATTTTATAGTCTCCCTATTAGATTGTACCCTCTCCTCTTCGTCTTCTCTCTACATCAATAATTTCCCACTGAATTCCAGAGAGGATCTGGAAGAGGCTGGTAGTGTGGACTGGTCATAAGAATGTGGGTTTAAAGCTCAGTCAGTACTTACCAGCTGACCTTAGGCATGTCCCTTTCCCTCTCCGAGCCCCAGTTTCCATTTTAATGGGCCCATGATTAACGCCTACCTCCAAGAAAAATGGAAATGAACAAAGGGAAATCACATTGTTATGATAAAAAAAAACCAAAAAACAACTACACCCAGGGGATTTGTTGGATGTGCAGGCTCTGGAACCAGGCTGCCTGGGTTTGAACCTGGCCTCTGTCTCACTAAGAGGGGATAATCATAGCATCAATCTCACTGGTTACCACAGATTGAAGGAGCTAATTCATGCAGAGCCCTTGGCACAGTATCTGGCTTGCTGCAATTGCTTTAGTATACGTTAGCTGGCGTTGTTATTTTTCAGGACGGCGACCACTGCTGTAATCACTGGTCAGCACTGTGGTCACAGCTGAGCGCTGGGAAGTCCATAGGCACCTCTGACTCACCACGTGAGGACCTGGAGCCGCTACCCCCAATCACACCATCCACATTCCTGACCCTAGGCCTTCCTCACAAATGTTCCCTCTGCCTGGAATGCAGCCTTCTTTCATGTTTACAGTTTCCTTCTCACCCCTCCGTCTAGCCCCCAGTGCTTCCCCTTCAGAGCACTAAGTAAGCCCCCTCCACCAATGCAGGCAGGACGAAGCCATGGTGGCCACAGTCTGCAGCCTGTTCCGGCTCTGGCTTCACCTGCCTTTTCTGTGCCCCGTAACCCACAAGCAGAACCTACTGCATAATTTATGGGACCCGGTGCAAAATTATTTTGAACAGGGCTCCTTGTTCAAAAATTAAGAACTTTAAGATAGATAAGTCCCAACTGAGGGGTATTCTACAAAATACCTGATGAATAATACTCAAAACTGTCGAGATCATCAAAAGCAAAGAAAGTCTAAGAAACTGTCACAGCCAAGAGAAGCCCTTAGTGTCCTGACTACTATGTGTAATGTGGGATCCTGGAACAGAAAAAGGACATTAGGTAAAAACTAAGGAAATCTAAATGAATTTTAGTTCATAATAATATTTCAATATTGGTCCATTAATTGTAGCAAATCCACCATACTAATGTAAGTTATTAATAATAAGGGAAACAGGGGTGAGGGACATATGGGATCTTTCTGTACTATGTAATTTTTTCATAAATCTAAGACAGCTCTAAAATTAAATTTTTTTTAAAAATTAACAACAGCAAAGAATTTTGAGAACACAACAGCAGAGTAAATTGTCCAAGACAGAGCCAGGATTTGAACCCAGATCTGCCTGACCCCAGAGCTTTTGTGAATGACTGCTTACGCTGCTTGAATTCCCAGGAGAAAGTCCCCCCCCGGAGGTAAGAGAAAAGATGTGTATGGAATGGGGGAGGAGGTGGAGGGTTGTCACATTATTTAGTAGAGAGGTTAAGAGCCCAATCTTGATGACTCAGGCCACATAGTGTGTGATTCCATTTATATGAAATTCCCAGAACAGGCAAATCCATAGAGACAGAAAGTAGATTTCCTGGTTGCCAGGGGCAGGGGGAGGGGAGGGGAGAATGGGGAGTGACTGCTTAATGGTATGTGGTTTCTTTTTGGGGTGATGAAACGTTATTGAATTAGATAGTAGTGATGGTTGCACAACCATGTGAAGATACTAAAAAACACTACATTGTACGCTTTAAAATAGTTAAAGTTGTAAATTTTATGTTATCTCGATTTAAAAAAAAAAAAAGAGTACAAGCTTGAGATCCATTCTGCCTGGATTTGAATCTCCAGGGTACCCTTTACTAGCAGTATGCGACCTTGGGCAAGCTACCTCTTCTCTGCCTCAGTTCCCTCATCTGGTAAATGGGGTAGTAACAGTAGCCATCTCATAAGGTTGTTGTCAGCAAGGTCCAGGCGTTTGGGGTCCATCCTGGCCTTGATGGGTCAGGGGAGGGATTATGTACTCATCCCCAAACCTTCCCACCCAAGATCTTGCAAACCGAGTGGTCTGAGAGCCCCCTTCCCTGTCAACCTGAAGTGGAGACCCACGCCTGGGAGGCCCCAAGGTGGAAGCCGGAGCGAATCTCCCTTCCAGACCCGCTGCTTTGGGATGCAGGCTGAAGCGGCCGCGGAAGAGGTGTGCGCTGCAGCGCGCCGCCTAGTGGCACCTTCGAGCATACCAGTACCGGCCGCAGGGTGAAGCGCCAGCCAAAGGCTCCAGCCACGCCTGCAGGGCACCCTGACAGCTGCTCCTTATTATAAAATAAGTGGCTTGTACTCAGCCAGATTAGGGCATTCTGTATATTCTTTTTAATCCCGCGAGCTAGTTATTGTTCCCATTTTATAACTGATGGAACTGATGCTTGGAAAGGTTCAGCAGCCAGCCCAAGTTCTCCCAGCAGGTAAGAGCAGCCCCACGTCTGGTTTTCCATCAGCTCAGCTCCAGATTCCAGAACTCTGTCTCCGACGCTCACTTGTGATTTGGGATAAATGAGGGTAGCCCATGGAAGCACTACAGCCCCCGCCAAGTGTCAGAACTAGCTCTGAGACTGATTTCAAAGCTGCTATATTGCACAAAGGCTGCCCCACTTCCAGCCTCAGGCCCCATAAACTCCCTAGGAAATGGAGGGGAGGCGGGAGGCTCCTTCCAGGGCTAATTTGGCAAGGCTGTAGGCCCTTTAACCAGTAACCCCTCTTTCCCCAGCCTCACGGATGCGTCCACTCAACCAATATTTATGTATGCTTACTATGCGCGGGACAGTCTGAGGTGCTGGATATATCATGGTGAGCAAGAAAGGGGAGGCCTGGCCTCCAAGCAGCTCACTGCCTCATCCTCATTCATTCATTCATTTACTTATTTATTTTTAATTAATTTATGTTTTGGCTGTGCAACGCGGCATGTGAGATCTTAGTTCCCTGACCAGGGATGGAACCAACACCCCCTGCATCGGACCACCAGGGAAGTCCCTCATTCTCTTTCTTAACTCACAGCAGAACCTCTTTGCTGTGAGTCTGATGGCACTGGGTTTGGGAACACCCTGGTAAGTCTTAATCCAGCTACTCCAGTGTGTCATCCCAGGGCCAGGGCCTTGCCCATTCTTCACCCATACTGGGGAAAGGTGTGGGCTCAGGGCAGTCTGACTCCTTCTGAAGTCCTTTCCCTGGCCCCAGCTGAGGGCCAGCACTTGGAGATGCCCAGGCTGGGAAGCAACCGCACCCGCAGTGGTTGCTTAGCTGCAGGTGACTGGGGAAGGGGCATTCTGGACACTGGAACACTGGAACAGCAGGGGATCGGGTGCAGGGGAGTTATGGAAGGACCCTAATGTGGTAAGTCCCCTACCCTGGTATGGGAGCCCTGGAGGGAAAGCAGGGTCTAGGGCCTCCCATGGGCATATTTCTACGCTGGGGCTTGGGGGAAATGGGATGAGGGCCAGCAGGAGACAGGGAAATGGCCACTCTCCTTTTGCCTGCACACCCCCCGCCCCCGTCCCCCTTCTCTCCAGTTAGGAATTAAAGTCATGAAACCTGACATTAGGACTAGAAGGGCCTGCCTGGTGCAATTACTGTCTGAACAGCAAAGTTCTGAGCACTGGAACTTTTTTGAAAAATCTCCAATAACCCACCGTCCTTCTGGCTAAGAGAGAGAATGAGACAGAGAGAGTGAGCGCGCCTGCCCTGTGGTCCCTGCCTGCCGAGGTCCTACTGAGGTCCCTGCTGAGTTATCCAGCATAAAGCCCTTGACCTTGTGCCTGTGCCAGGTGTTGACAGTCAGATGCTGGGCCTCGGATGTGTCCCTATATGTGTTGCCTGGTGAAAGTTAAGCATCTAAGTATCTATTTGTCTTTAGCGTCATCTGCCCAAGAGTGTATTTGTGCTTTTGGATGTGCATGCCTGTGTGCGTGTTCATGTCTGTGATGAGGTGTATGTGTGTGCTTTTTAAAATCCTGTGTCTTAACTATGTGGGTGTCTCTGCAGTTGGGTGCCCCTGTAATGTTTCTGGGAGGGTCATTTTGCACCTGTATATGTTTGTTGTATGTTTGCTTGTGTGTACCTTTGTAGGTGTGCCTGTAACTGTCTAGGGCTGCGTATGCGTACGTGTGCTTGTACTTCTGTGGCTGGGTGGGGCTGGCTGGGTGTGATGCGCTGTTGACTCCCTCACCCACTGCCCTTGCCTGGGCCAAGCTAAAAATAACCCACTTATCTTTGCCCACAGGGACCTTTCTTAATTGACCTAAGTTCTTCCCAGGGAGTCCCACTCACCCATATCCACCCTCCTGGTCCTGGGTGCCTGGCCAGGGAGGGCTAGGGAGGTAGATTGGCCACATGCACACTCCCCCACATGTTCCAGACCCCAACCTGTGGGGGGAGTGTGTGTGGATGGGAGTCCTGGGCAGTCCTACCTTTCTCTCTTCTCTGGGGAAACAGCTGGGGCAGGCCCTTGTTGCTTCTCTGCCCCCTCCAGCAACCCTTCCAACCTGCAGTTCTGGCCCCCAAGTCCTTTCTCCTCCAGTCTAGGAAGCGCCCCTGGGGACACTGACCCTATTCCAGCCTACCCCCCTACTGACTCCTGGGCCTGGACCAGAGAGAGGCTGGACCTCTCTCTGCCTTCCTTTACCCCTTCCTGAAGCAGCCACTGCCTCTGTATTTGAGGAATGATTCCAGATCCCAGTTCTGGAAAAATCCCAAGTAGTGAACAGATCAGTAGTGAACAGATCAGTGGGGAGGAGGCATTCCTGCTGGCTGCCAGTCATTTCTCACCTGCCAGCCCCAGAAGAGGTGTAAGTGTCGAGGATCCCCAGCTCAGAGGGTTTCTTTCCAATCCTCTCTCTCCTGCCCTTTTCACTCACCCACTCATTCACTCAAAGCTGTGTGATCTTGGGCAAATGACTTTACATCTCTGTGCCTCAGTTTCTTCATCCATAAAAGGGGGATACAAATGGTACTTACCTCAGAGAGTTGTGAGGATTAACTGAAGTGATGCATATAAAGTGTTTAAAAGTGCTTAACCCCATGCCTGGCACATACAAGGACCCTGCCAGTGTTAGCTGATCCACCCCTTCTAATGTCACTGGGTTTCAATCTCAAGATATCGCCCACCGCCCAACCTCCACCTGACTCCACATGCCCTTTGGCTCACCCTTGGGTGGTCAGGATTTTCCACCAGGAATCAGATTGGCTGAGGGGGGAGATCTTGGAAAGAGAGATTACTGACATTTGTGCTGCAGTTTCTATATATATATTTAAAAATCAGTTCTACATTCCCTTATAAAATTATTATCATTTTTCTCCATTTGGAGATGATGATGATGAAGGAAGCATCAGAATGGTTAAGTAACTTGTTCAGGGTCACACAGCAGGTAAGGAGCAGAGCCCAAATTTACAACCACCGGAGCCAAAAATGGCTTCCCTATGCCCCATTGTCACTTGCAGAGGGTGGGGGTGGGGTGGAGGAGTAACATCCTAGGCCCTGGGTGCTACAGGAGGTTCAGAGGGGTCTAGTCAAACAGTTCTGCCCAAGGTCATACCCACAAGTAGGGCCAAACAGGATGATCCAAATCCATACCCAAGTCCACATAGCTGTAAGCCCCTGCTTAACACGGACTTGAGAGTTTGAGATTTCCTCATTGAAAGAGCTCTTTTGGTAAAGACCCCCCCCCCCGCCCCCTGTAGAAGGCGTAGATTCTACGCAGTACAAACCAGGGAGCCAAAAACGACAGAGTCCTGAGTTTAATCAGAGGGGAAAGCTGACACAGCCAAGTCAGAGGAAAGCGCCAAGATACATTTCTTTAGTTTCTGGAAACAAAAATTGGGCAGACTCCGCTTCCAGCTACGATCTAGCGGCCGGGATTTCCAACGCTCCGGGCCCAGAGTTTCGCGCGTACCCCCCCTGAAGGGCCCCCAGCTCCGCCAAGGCCGCGCCCAAGGGGCCGTCGTTACCCCCTAGAAAGGCCCTCCGCCGGCTCCGCCTTTGCCCGCCCAGGCCCCGCCCCGGCCGCGCGGTGTCCTGCTCTGCTCGCGGACTCACTTGGGCGAGCGAGCGGCAGCGCTCGGCCTTGTTGCAGGCGGCGGGGGCCGGCGAGGGCGCCGGAGCCGCGGGCAGCGGCGGGGCGCAGGGAAGCGCGCACGGGGGCTCGGACGGCGCGGCGTTGGCCGCTGCGGGCGCCGCTGAGCGCTCTCACCCTCAGTCGCGCAACTTCGAAGCCAGGACGCGGGAGCCAACGGAGCGCTCGAGCCCCGGAGCCTGAGGAGCGCAGAGAGGGGCACGCCGGAGCCTGGTCGGAGAGCGGGCGCCGGGTACCCATCGCGTTCCGAGCGCCGGGCAGCCCTCTGCGAAGCGTGGCTGCCTCAGCCCCCACGGAGGGCACGGGCTGGCGCGGCCGGGCGCCGGGGAGGACGGCGAGGAGGAGGCGGCGGCGGCGGAGACGGCGGCGGCGAGGCTGGGGCCAGGGAGAGAGCCCTGGGGGAGAGGCGCCCGAGCCGGGCCGCGGGAGCATGTGGGCCCGGAGCGGAGCGCGGGGCGCGCTACTGCTGACACTCCTGCTCTGCTGGGACCTGAGGCTGAGCCAAGCAGGTAGGGAGCGTTCGGGCATGGGGGAGGGGAGCGAGGGGACCCTGGCGCCTCACTCTGCTCTGAAGTTGAGGTGGTCTATCGCTCCGTCAGTGCGCACAGGGAAAGCGGTAAGGGCGCCCAAGTTAAAAGGTAGATTTCTCTGCCCCAGCAAAGTGGGCGATGGCGCAGCCATCTCGCGGGGCGGGGCGGGGCGGGGGTGTTGCTCAGGCCCTCCAGCTCCCGCCTGGAAGGGAGAGATCGCTTCTTTTCCCTGGAACGGTGTCCAAGTCGGGGTGTGCGCCTCCCGGAGTACCGGCCTCCGGGGGACCCCTGGCTTCGCGCGCGCCTGGCAGCGGCGCCGAAAAACCACAGTCGCTGCACAGGCCAGGTGTGCGCTCGCTTGCCGTTCGCCGGCAACTTCCTAGTCCAGGTCCCGGCTCGCCCAGACTCCTAGCGTGACACAGACCCGACTCCGCAGATGAGAAGGAGGGAGCGAGAAACGTGGGGAACACGGGAAGCGCGGGTCCGCTCCGCCAGCCAGATGAGGCCAGCTTTCAGGGTTTTGTTATCCAAGGGAATAGGGCTGTCTTGCACGTACAGCTTTCCTCGAGATCTTGGGATCCGCAGGCCTGGAAGAATTTTTTTCTGGGTGTTGGTGTTGTGTGTTGTGGGGAGGAGTATGTAGTGATCCTGACGAGTTTCCTTTTAAATGAGTCACTGACAATCTCCCCGTCTGGGAAGCCGACAAGGTGCGCTCTCCACGCTCCTACTCCAGACCCAGCAAGATGCCTTAAGGGAGTCGCTGGGCTCCTAAAATAAAGTCCCTATTCCCCTTCTCCCGCCGTGGTTGTGTACACGTCTCGCTGGTCTGTAGCTGGGCCGGGCGTAGCTGACTGGGCTGCGTCTTCCTGTGGAGCGGGTGGACACACGGGAGCCAACCCATCCCTCTCCCTCTCTCTCTCTCTCTCTCTCTCTCTCTCTCTCTCTCTCTCTCTCTC